>NW_027477040.1:0-105105 GCF_051020955.1 Megalopta genalis | reverse complement strand
AAGTGTTTGAAGCTAATCATTTTTGTCGCATGTATTTGAAGCTAAACCTTCTACATCGCATTGATTTGAAGCTAAATCATGTGTTTCGCTTGATTTGAAGCTACTCGTTTGTTTCGTCTGCATTTGAAGCTATATCGATTATATCGCAACTATCTGATGTTAAATCATTTGTTTCGCATGATTTGAATCTAACTCGTTGTTTTCGGCTGCATTTGAAGCTATATCACTTATATCTCAAGTGTTTGAAGCTAAATCGTGTGCTTCGCATGGATTTGAAGCTAACTCGTTTTGTTTCGTCTGCATTTGAAGCTACAACTCTTATATCGCAAGTATCTGAAGCTATATCATTTGTGTCGCATGGATTTGAAGCTAAACCTTCTATATGGCATTGATTTGAAGCTAAATCATGTGTGTCGCATGGATTTGAAGCTAACCTTCTATATGGCATTGATTTGAAGCTAAATCATGTGTTTCGCGTGCATTTGAAGATAAACCTTCTACATCGCATTGATTTGAAGCTAAATCATGTGTTTCGCTTGATTGAAGCTAAACTCGTTTGTTTCTTCTGCATTTGATGCTATATCACTTATATCTCAAGTGTTTGAAGCTAAATCATTTTTGTCGCATGGATTTGAAGCTAACCTTCTACATCGCATTGATTTAAAGCTAAATCATGTGTATCGCTTGGATATGAAGCTAACTCGTTTGATTCGTCTGCATTGGAAGCTATTTCACTTATATCGCATGTATCTGATGCTAAATCATTTGTGTCGCATGGATTTGAAGCTAAACCTTCTACGTCGCATTGATTTGAAGCTAAGTCATGTGTTTCGCTTGGATTTGAAGCTATCTCTTTTGTTTCGTCTGCATTAGAAGCTATATCACTTATATAGCATGTTTCTGATGCTGAATCATTTGTATCGCATGGAATGAAGATAATCCTTCTACTTCGAATTGATTTGAAGCTAAATCATGTGCTTCGCATGGATATGAAGCTAACTCGTTGTTTCGTCCGCATTTGAATCTATGTAACTTAAATCGCAAGTATCTGAAGCTTATTCATTTGTGTCGCATGAATTTGAAGCTAAACCTTCTATATGGCATTGATTTGAAGCTAAATCATGTTTTTCGCGTGCATTTGAAGTTAAACCTTCTACATCGCATTGATTTGAAGCTAAATCATGTGTTTCGCTTCGATTTGAAGCTATCTCGTTTGTTTCGTCTGCATTTGAAGCTATCATGTGTTTCGCATGGATTATAAGCTAACTCGTTTGTTTCGTCTGCATTTGAAAGCTATATCACTTATATCCCAAGTGTTTGTAGCTAAATCATTTGCTTCGCATGGATTTGAAGTTAAACCTTCCACATCGCAATGATTTGAAGCTAAATCATGTGATTCGCTTGGATTTGGAGCTAACTCGTTTATTTCGTCTGCATTTGAAGCTATACCACTTATATCGCACCTATCTGATGTTAAATCATTTGTTTCGCATGGATTTGAAGCTATATCACTTATATCCCAAGTGTTTGCAGCTAAATCATTTGTTTCGCATGGATTTGAAGTTAAACCTTCTATATCGCTTTGATTAGAAGCTAAATCATGTGTTTGGCGTGTATTTGAGGCTAAACCTTCTACGTCGCATTGATTTGAAGCTAAGTCATGTGTTTCGCTTGGATTTGAAGCTATCTCGTTTTTTTCGTCTGCATTTGAAGCTATATCACTTATATCGCAACTATCTGATGTTAAATCATTTGTTTCGCATGGATTTGAAGCTAAATCTTCTATATCGCATTTATTTGCAGCTGAATCATGTGTTTCGCTTGGATTTGAAACTATCTCGTTTGTTTCGTCTGC
This sequence comes from Megalopta genalis, assembly GCF_051020955.1. Classification (NCBI taxonomy): domain Eukaryota; kingdom Metazoa; phylum Arthropoda; class Insecta; order Hymenoptera; family Halictidae; genus Megalopta; species Megalopta genalis. The sequence continues at coordinate 103,250 of NW_027477040.1, read as the reverse complement.
ATTTGAAGCTATATCTTCTATATCGCAAGTATCTGAAGCTATATCGTTTGTGTCGCATGGATTTGAAGCTAAACATACTATATCGCATTGATTTGAAGCTAAATCATGTGTTTCGCGTGGATTTGAAGCTAAACCTTCTACATCGCATTGATTTGAAGCTAAATCATGTGTTTCGCATGGATTTGAATCTAACTCGTTGTTTTCGTCTGCATTTGAAGCTATATCACATATATCTCAAGTGTTTGAAGCTAAATCATTTTTTTCGCATGGATTTGAAGCTAAACCTTCTACATCGCATTGATTTAAAGCTAAATCATGTGTATCGCTTGGATATGAAGCTAACCCGTTTGATTCGTCTGCATTGGAAGCTATTTCACTTATATCGCATGTATCTGATGCTAAATCATTTGTGTCGCATGGATTTGAAGCTAAACCTTCTATATCGCATTGATTTGAAGTTAAATCATGTGTTTCGCGTGGATTTGAAGCTAAACCTTCTACATCGCATTGATTTGAAGCTAAATCATGTGTTTCGCTTGGATTTGAAACTATCTCGTTTGTTTCGTCTGCATTTGAAGCTATATCTCTTATATCGCAAGTATCTGAAGCTATATCGTTTGTGTCGCATGGATTTGAAGCTAAACATACTATATCGCATTGATTTGAAGCTAAATCATGTGTTTCGCGTGGATTTGAAGCTAAACCTTCTACATCGCATTGATTTGAAGCTAATCATGTGTTTCGCATGGATTTGAATCTAACTCGTTGTTTTCGTCTGCATTTGAAGCTATATCACTTATATCTCAAGTGCTTGAAGCTAAATCATTTTTTTCGCATGGATTTGAAGCTAAACCTTCTACATCGCATTGATTTAAAGCTAAATCATATGTATCGCTTGGATATGAAGCTAACTCGTTTGATTCGTCTGCATTGGAAGCTATTTCACTTATATCGCATGTATCTGATGCTAAATCATTTGTGTCGCATGGATTTGAAGCTAAACCTTCTATTGAAGTTAAATCATGTGTTTCGCGTGGATTTGAAGCTAAACCTTCTACATCGCATTGATTTGAAGCTAAATCATGTGTTTCGCTTGGATTTGAAACTATCTCGTTTGTTTCGTCGGCATTTGAAGCTATATCACTTATATCGCAACTATCTGATGTTAAATCATTTGTTTCGCATGGATTTGAATCTAACTCGTTGTTTTCGTCTGCATTTGAAGCTATATCACTTATATCCCAAGTGTTTGAAGCTAAATCGTGTGCTTCGCATGGATTTGAAGCTAAATCATTTGTTTCGCTTCGATTTGAAGCTATCTCGTTTGTTTCGTCTGCATTTGAAGCTATATCTCTTATATGGCAAGTATCTGTCGCTATATCATTTGTGTCGCATGGATTTGAAGCTAAACCTTCTATATGGCATTGTTTTGAAGCTAAATCATGTGTTTCGCGTGGATTTGAAGCTAACCCTTCTACATCGCATTGATTTGAAGCTAAATCATTTGTTTCGCTTCGATTTGAAGCTATCTCGTTCTTTTCGTCTGCATTTGAAGCTATATAACTTATATCGCAACTATCTGATGTTAAATCATTTGTTTCGCATGGATTTGAAGCTAAATCTTCTACATCGCAATGATTTGAAGCTACATCATGTGATCCGCTTGGATTTGGAGCTAACTCGTTTATTTCGTCTGCATTTGAAGCTATACCACTTATATCGCAACTATCTGATGTTAAATCATCTGTTTCGCATGGATTTGAAGCTAAACCTTCTATATCGCATTTATTTGCAGCTGAATCATGTGTTTCGTATGGATTTGAAGCTAACTCGTTTGCTTCGTCTGCATTTAAAGCTATATCACTTATATACCAAGTGTTTGAAGCTAAATCATTTGTTTCGCAAGGATTTGAAGCTAAACCTTCTACATCGCATTGATTTGCAGCTAAATCATGTGTATCGCATGGATTTTAATCTAGACCTTCTACATCGCATTGATTTAAAGCTAAATCATGTCTTTCGCTTGGATTTGAAACTATCTCGTTTGATTCGTCTGCATTTGAAGTTATATCACTTATATCGCAACTATCTGATGTTAAATCATTTGTTTCGCATGGATTTGAAGCTAAATCTTCTACATCGCATTGATTTGCAGCTAAATCATGTGTTTCGCATGGATTTGAATGTAACTCGTTTGTTTCTCCTGCATTTGAAGCTATATCACTTATATCACAACTATCTGATGTTCAATCATTTGTTTCGCATAGATTTGAATCTAATCCTTCTACTTCGAAATGATTTGAAGCTAAATCATGTGCTTCGCATGGATTTGATGCTAACTCGTTTATTTCGTCTGCATTTGAAGCTATATCTCTTATATCGCAAGTATCTGAAGCTATATCATTTGTGTCGCATGGATTTTAAGCTAACTCGTTTGTTTCTCCTGCTTTTGAAGCTATATCACTTATTTCCCAAGTGTTTGAAGCTAAATCATTTGCTTCGCATGGATTTGAAGTTAAACCTTCCACATCGCATTGATTTGAAGCTAAATCATGTGTTAGGCGTGTATTTGCCGCTAAACCTTCTACATGGCATTGATTTGAAGCTAAGTCATGTGTTTCGCTTGGATTTGAAGCTATCTCGTTTCTTTCGTCTGCATTTGAAGTTATATCACTTATATCGCAACTATCTGATGTTAAATCATTTGTTTCGCATGGATTTGAAGCTAAATCTTCTACATCGCATTGATTTGCAGCTAAATCATGTGTTTCGCATGGATCTGAATCTAACTCGTTTGTTTCTCCTGCATTTGAAGCTATATCACTTATATCACAACTATCTGATGTTCAATCATTTGTTTCGCATAGATTTGAATCTAATCCTTCTACTTCGAAATGATTTGAAGCTAAATCATGTGCTTCGCATGGATTTGATGCTAACTCGTTTGTTTCGTCTGCATTTGAAGCTATATCTCTTATATCGCAAGTATCTGAAGCTATATCATTTGTGTCGCATGGATTTTAAGCTAACTCGTTTGTTTCGCCTGCTTTTGAAGCTATATCACTTATATCCCAAGTGTTTGAAGCTAAATCATTTGCTTCGCATGGATTTGAAGTTAAACCTTCCACATCGCAATGATTTGAAGCTAAATCATGTGATTCGCTTGGATTTGGTGCTAACTCGTTTGTTTCGTTCGCATTTGAAGCTATATCACATATATCCCAAGCGTTTGAAAGTATATCATTTGTTCTAATGGATTTGAAGTTAAACCTTCTACATCGCAATGATTTGAAGCTAAATCGTGTGATTCGCTTGGATTTGGATCTAACTCGTTTATTTAGTCTGCATTTGAAGCTATATCACTTATATCGCAACTATCTGATGTTAAATCATTTGTTTCGCATGGATTTGAAGCTAAACCTTCTACATCGCATTGATTTGAAGCTAAATCATGTGTTTGGCGTGTATTTGCCGCTAAACCTTCTACATGGCATTAATTTGAAGCTAAGTCATGTGTTTCGCTTGGATATGAAGCTAACTCGTTTGTTTCGTCTGAATTTGATGCTATATCTCTTATATCGCAAGTATCTGAAGCTAAATCTTTTGTGTCTCATGGATTTGAAGCGAAAGCTTCTATATAGCATTGATTTGAAGATTAATCATGTGTTTTTGCGTGGCTTTGAAGCTAACTCGTTTGTGTTTCTCCTGCATTTGAAGCTATATCTCTTATATCGCAAGTATCTGAAGCTATATCATTTGTGTCGCATGGATTTGAAGCTACACCTTCTATATCGCATTGATTTGAAGCTAAATCATGTGTTTCGCATGGATTTGAAGCTAAACCTTCTATATCGCATTGATTTGAAGCTAAATTATGTGTTTCGCGTGTATTTGAAGCTAAACATTCTACATCGCATTGATTTGAAGCTAAGTCATGTGTTTTGCTTGGATTTGATGCTATCTAGTTTGTTTCGTCTGGATTTGAAGCTATATCACTTATATCCCAAGTGTTTGAAGCTAAATCATTTGTTTCGCATGGATTTGAAGCTAAATCTTCTATATCGCATTGATTTGAAGCTAAATCATGTGTTTCGCGTGGATTTGAAGCTCACTCGTTTGCTTCGTCGGCATTTAAAGCTATATCACTTATATACCAAGTGTTTGAAGCTAAATCATTTGTTTCGCAAGGATTTGAAGCTAAACCTTCTACATCGCATTGATTTGAAGCTAAATCATGTGTTTCGCTTGATTTGAAGCTTACTCGTTTGTTTCTTCTGCATTTGATGCTATATGACTTATATCTCAAGCGTTTGAAGCTAAATCATTTTTTTCGCATGGATTTGAAGCTAAACCTTCCACATCGCATTGATTTGAAGCTAAATCATGTGTATCGCTTGGATATGAAGCTAACTCGTTTGATTCGTCTGCATTGGAAGCTATTTCACTTATATCGCATGTATCTGATGCTAAATCATTTGTGTCGCATGGATTTGAAGCTAAACCTTCTATATCGCATTGATTTGAAGTTAAATCATGTGTTACGCGTGGATTTAAAGCTAAACCTTCTACAACGCATTGATTTGAAGCTAAATCATGTGTTTCGCTTGGATTTGAAACTATCTCGTTTGTTTCGTCTGCATTTGAAGCTATATCAATTATATCGCAACTATCTGATGATAAATCATTTGTTTCGCATGGATTTGAATCTAGCTCGTTGTTTTCGTCTGCATTTGAAGCTATATCACTTATATCTCAAGTGTTTGAAGCTAAATCATTTTTTTCGCATGGATTTGAAGCTAAACCTTCTACATCGCATTGATTTGAAGCTAAATTATGTGTTTCGCTTGGATTTGAAGCTATCTCTTTTGTTTCGTCTGCATTTGAAGCTATATCTATTATATCGCAATTATCTGAAGCTATATCATTTGTGTCGCATGGATTTGAAGCTAAACCTTCTATATCGCATTGATTTGAAGCTAAATCATGTGTTTCGCGTGGATTTGAAGCTAAACCTTCTACGTCGCATTGATTTGAAGCTAAATCATGTGTTTCGCTTGGATTTGATGCTATCTAGTTTGTTTCGTCTGCATTTGAAGCTATATCACTTATATCCCAAGTGTTTGAAGCTAAATCATTTGTTTCGCATGGATTTGAAGCTAAACTTTCTACATAGCATTGATTTGAAGCTTAATCACGTGTTTTGTATGGATTTGTAGCTAACTCGGTTGTTTCGTCTGCATTTGAAGCTATATAACTTATATCGCAACTATCTGATGTTAAATCATTTGTTTCGCATGGATTTGAAGCTAAATCTTCTACATCGCATTGATTTGCAGCTAAATCATGTGTTTCGCATGGATTTGAAGCTAACTCGTTTTTTTCGTCTGCATTTGAAGCTATATCACTTATATCCCAAGTGTTTGAAGCTAAATCATTTGCTTCGCATGGATTTGAAGTTAAACCTTCCACATCGCAATGATTTGAAGCTAAATCATGTGATTCGCTTGGATTTGGTGCTAACTCGTTTGTTTCGTTTGCATTTGATGCTATATCACATATATCCCAAGCGTTTGAAAGTAAATCATTTGTTCTAATGGATTTGAAGTTAAACCTTCTACATCGCAATGATTTGAAGCTAAATCATGTGATTCGCTTGGATTTGGATCTAACTCGTTTATTTAGTCTGCATTTGAAGCTATATCACTTATATCCCAAGTGTTTGAAGCTAAATCATTTGTTTCGCATGGATTTGAAGCTAAACCTTCTACATCGCATTGATTTGAAGCTAAATCATGTGTTTGGCGTGTATTTGCCGCTAAACCTTCTACATCTCATTGATTTGAAGCTAAATCATGTGTTTCGCTTGGATTTGAAACTATCTCGTTTGTTTCGTCTGCATTTGAAGCTATATCACTTATATCCCAAGTGTTTGAAGCTAAATCATTTGTTTCGCATGGATTTGAAGCTAAACTTTCTACATAGCATTGACTTCAAGCTTAATCATGTGTTTTGTATGGATTTGTAGCTAACTCGTTTGTTTCGTCTGCATTTGAAGCTATATAACTTATATCGCAACTATCTGATGTTAAATCATTTGTTTCGCATGGATTTGAAGCTAAATCTTCTACATCGCATTGATTTGAAGCTAAATCATGTGATTCGCTTGGTTTTGGATCTAACTCGTTTATTTAGTCTGCATTTGAAACTATACCACTTATATCGCAACTATCCGATGTTAAATCATTTGTTTCGCATGGATTTGAAGCTAAACCTTCTACATCGCATTGATTTGAAGCTAAATCATGTGTTTGGCGTGTATTTGCCGCAAAACCTTCTACATCGCATTGATTTGAAGCTAAGTCATGTGTTTCGCTTGGATTTGAAGCTATCTCGTTTCTTTCGTCTGCATTTGAAGCTATATCACTTATATCGCAACTATCTGATGTTAAACCATTTGTTTCGCATGGATTTGAAGCTAAATCTTGTATATCGCATTTATTTGCAGCTGAATCATGTGTTTCGTATGGATTTGAAGCTAACTCGTTTGCTTCGTCTGCATTTGAAGCTATATCACTTATATCCCAAGTGTCTGAAGCTAAATCATTTGTTTCGCATGGATTTGAAGTTAAACCATCTTCATCGCATTGATTTGAAGCTAAATCATGTGTTTCGCTTGGATTTGAAGCTATCTCTTTTGTTTCGTCTGCATTAGAAGCTATATCACTTATATATCATATTTCTGATGCTGAATCATTTGTATCGCATGGAATGAAGATAATCCTTCTACTTCGAATTGATTTGAAGCTAAATCATGTGCTTCGCATGGGTTTGAAGCTAACTCGTTTGTTTCGTCTGCATTTGAAGCTATATCACTTATATCCCAAGTGTTTGAAGCTAAATCATTTGCTTCGCATGGATTTGAATTTAAACCTTCCACATCGCAATGATTTGAAGCTAAATCATGTGTTTCGCTTGGATTTGAAACTATCTCGTTGTTTCGTCTGCATTTGAAGCTATATCAATTATATCGCAACTATCTGATGTTAAATCATTTGTTTCGCATGGATTTGAATCTAACTCGTTGTTTTCGTCTGCATTTGAAGCTATATCACTTATATCCCAAGTGTTTGAAGCTAAATCATTTGTTTCGCATGCATTTGAAGCTAAACTTTCTACATAGCATTGATTTGAAGCTTAATCACGTGTTTTGTATGGATTTGTAGCTAACTCGTTTGTTTCCTCTGCATTTGAAGCTATATCACTTATTACGCAAGTGTTTGAAGCTTATTCATTTGTGTCGCATGGATTTGAAGCTAAACCTTCTACATACCATTGATTTGAAGATTAATCATGTGTTTTGCATGGATTTGAATCTAACTCGTTTGTTTCTCCTGTATTTGAAGCTATATCACTTAAATCGCATGTAGCTGACACTAAATCATTTGTATCGCATAGATTTGAAGCTAATCCTTCTACTTCGAATTGATTTGAAGCTAAATCATGTGCTTCGCATGGATATGAAGCTAACTCGTTGTTTCGTCTGCATTTGAAGCTATACCACTTATATCGCAACTATCTGATGTTAAATCATTTGTTTCGCATGGATTTGAAGCTAAATCTTCTATATCGCATTTATTTGCAGCTGAATCATGTGTTTCGTATGGATTTGAAGCTAACTCGTTTGCTTCGTCTGCATTTGAAGCTACATCACTTATATCCCAAGTGTATTGAAGCTAAATCATTTGTTTCGCGTGGATTTGAAGCAAAACCTTCTACATCGCATTGATTTGAAGCTATGTCATGTGTTTCGCTTGGATTTGAAGCTATCTCGTTTTTTTCGTCTGCATTTGAAGCTATATCACTTATATCGCATCTATCTGATGTTAAATCATTTGTTTCGCATGGATTTGAAGCTAAATCTTCTATATCGCATTTATTTGCAGCTGAATCATGTGTTTCGTATGGATTTGAGGCTAACTCGTTTGCTTTGTCTGCATTTGAAGCTATATCACTTATATCCCAAGTGTTTGAAGCTAAATCATTTGTTTCGCATGGATTTGAAGCTAAACCTTCTACATCGCATTGATTTGAAGCTAAATCATGTGTTTGGCGTGTATTTGCCGCTAAACCTTCTACATCTCATTGATTTGAAGCTAAATCATGTGTTTCGCTTGGATTTGAAACTATCTCGTTTGTTTCGTCTGCATTTGAAGCTATATCACTTATATCCCAAGTGTTTGAAGCTAAATCATTTGTTTCGCATGGATTTGAAGCTAAACTTTCTACATAGCATTGACTTCAAGCTTAATCATGTGTTTTGTATGGATTTGTAGCTAACTCGTTTGTTTCGTCTGCATTTGAAGCTATATAACTTATATCGCAACTATCTGATGTTAAATCATTTGTTTCGCATGGATTTGAAGCTAAATCTTCTACATCGCATTGATTTGAAGCTAAATCATGTGATTCGCTTGGTTTTGGATCTAACTCGTTTATTTAGTCTGCATTTGAAACTATACCACTTATATCGCAACTATCCGATGTTAAATCATTTGTTTCGCATGGATTTGAAGCTAAACCTTCTACATCGCATTGATTTGAAGCTAAATCATGTGTTTGGCGTGTATTTGCCGCAAAACCTTCTACATCGCATTGATTTGAAGCTAAGTCATGTGTTTCGCTTGGATTTGAAGCTATCTCGTTTCTTTCGTCTGCATTTGAAGCTATATCACTTATATCGCAACTATCTGATGTTAAACCATTTGTTTCGCATGGATTTGAAGCTAAATCTTGTATATCGCATTTATTTGCAGCTGAATCATGTGTTTCGTATGGATTTGAAGCTAACTCGTTTGCTTCGTCTGCATTTGAAGCTATATCACTTATATCCCAAGTGTCTGAAGCTAAATCATTTGTTTCGCATGGATTTGAAGTTAAACCATCTTCATCGCATTGATTTGAAGCTAAATCATGTGTTTCGCTTGGATTTGAAGCTATCTCTTTTGTTTCGTCTGCATTAGAAGCTATATCACTTATATATCATATTTCTGATGCTGAATCATTTGTATCGCATGGAATGAAGATAATCCTTCTACTTCGAATTGATTTGAAGCTAAATCATGTGCTTCGCATGGGTTTGAAGCTAACTCGTTTGTTTCGTCTGCATTTGAAGCTATATCACTTATATCCCAAGTGTTTGAAGCTAAATCATTTGCTTCGCATGGATTTGAATTTAAACCTTCCACATCGCAATGATTTGAAGCTAAATCATGTGTTTCGCTTGGATTTGAAACTATCTCGTTTGTTTCGTCTGCATTTGAAGCTATATCAATTATATCGCAACTATCTGATGTTAAATCATTTGTTTCGCATGGATTTGAATCTAACTCGTTGTTTTCGTCTGCATTTGAAGCTATATCACTTATATCCCAAGTGTTTGAAGCTAAATCATTTGTTTCGCATGCATTTGAAGCTAAACTTTCTACATAGCATTGATTTGAAGCTTAATCACGTGTTTTGTATGGATTTGTAGCTAACTCGTTTGTTTCCTCTGCATTTGAAGCTATATCACTTATTACGCAAGTGTTTGAAGCTTATTCATTTGTGTCGCATGGATTTGAAGCTAAACCTTCTACATACCATTGATTTGAAGATTAATCATGTGTTTTGCATGGATTTGAATCTAACTCGTTTGTTTCTCCTGTATTTGAAGCTATATCACTTAAATCGCATGTAGCTGACACTAAATCATTTGTATCGCATAGATTTGAAGCTAATCCTTCTACTTCGAATTGATTTGAAGCTAAATCATGTGCTTCGCATGGATATGAAGCTAACTCGTTGTTTCGTCTGCATTTGAAGCTATACCACTTATATCGCAACTATCTGATGTTAAATCATTTGTTTCGCATGGATTTGAAGCTAAATCTTCTATATCGCATTTATTTGCAGCTGAATCATGTGTTTCGTATGGATTTGAAGCTAACTCGTTTGCTTCGTCTGCATTTGAAGCTACATCACTTATATCCCAAGTGTATTGAAGCTAAATCATTTGTTTCGCGTGGATTTGAAGCTAAACCTTCTACATCGCATTGATTTGAAGCTATGTCATGTGTTTCGCTTGGATTTGAAGCTATCTCGTTTTTTTCGTCTGCATTTGAAGCTATATCACTTATATCGCATCTATCTGATGTTAAATCATTTGTTTCGCATGGATTTGAAGCTAAATCTTCTATATCGCATTTATTTGCAGCTGAATCATGTGTTTCGTATGGATTTGAGGCTAACTCGTTTGCTTTGTCTGCATTTGAAGCTATATCACTTATATCCCAAGTGTTTGAAGCTAAATCATTTGTTTCGCATGGATTTGAAGCTAAACCTTCTACATCGCATTGATTTGAAGCTAAATCATGTGTTTCGCTTGGATTTCAAGCTATCTCTTTTGTTTCGTCTGCATTTGAAGCTATATCACTTATATTGCATGTATCTGATGCTGAATCATTTGTATTACATGGAATGAAGATAATCCTTCTACTTCGAATTGATTTGCAGCTAAATCATGTGTTTCGCTTGGATATGAAGCTAACTCGTTTGTTACGTCTTCATTTGAAGCTATATCTCTTATATCGCAAGTATCTGAAGCTAAATCATTTGTTTCGCATGGATTTGAACCTAAATCTTCTATATCGCATTTATTTGCAGCTGAATCATGTGTTTCGTATGGATTTGAAGCTACCTCGTTTGCTTCGTCTGCATTTGAAGCTATATCACTTATATACCAAGTGTTTGAAGCTAAATCATTTGTTTCGCAAGGATTTGAAGCTAAACCTTCTACATCGCATTGATTTGAAGCTAAATCATGTGTTTCGCTTGATTTGAATCTAACTCGTTGTTTTCGTCTGCATTTGAAGCTATATCACTTATATCTCAAGTGTTTGAAGCTAAATCATTTTTTTCGAATGGATTTGAAGCTAAACCTTCTACATCGCATTGATTTAAAGCTAAATCATGTGTATCGCTTGGATATGAAGCAAACTCGTTTGATTCGTCTGCATTGGAAGCTATTTCACTTATATCGCATGTATCTGATGCTAAATCATTTGTGTCGCATGGATTTGAAGCTAAACCTTCTATATCGCATTGATTTGAAGTTAAATCATGTGTTTCGCGTGGATTTGAAGCTAAACCTTCTACATCGCATTGATTTAAAGCTAAATCATGTGTATCGCTTGGATATGGAGCTAACTCGTTTGATTTGTCTGCATTGGAAGCTATTTCACTTATATCGCATGTATCTGATGCTAAATCATTTGTGTCGCATGGATTTGAAGCTAAACCTTCTATATCGCATTGATTTGAAGTTAAATCATGTGTTTCGCGTGGATTTGAAGCTAAACCTTCTACATCGCATTGATTTGAAGCTAAATCATGTGTTTCGCTTGGATTTGAAACTATCTCGTTTGTTTCGTCTGCATTTGAAACTATATCAATTATATCGCAACTATCTGATGTTAAATCATTTGTTTCGCATGGATTTGAATCTAACTCGTTGTTTTCGTCTGCATTTGAAGCTATATCACTCATATCTCAAGTGTTTGAAGCTAAATCATTTGCTTCGCATGGATTTGAATTTAAACCTTCCACATCGCAATGATTTGAAGCTAAATCATGTGATTCGCTTGGATTTGGTGCTAACTCGTTTATTTCGTCTGCATTTGAAGCTATATCACTTATATCGCAACTATCTGATGTTAAATCATTTGTTTCGCATGGATTTGAAGCTAAATCTTCTATATCGCATTTATTTGCAGCTGAATCATGTGTTTCGTATGGATTTGAGGCTAACTCGTTTGCTTCGTCTGCATTTGAAGCTATATCACTTATATCCCAAGTGTTTGAAGCTAAATCATTTGTTTCGCATGGATTTGAAGCTAAACCTTCTACATCGCATTGATTTGAAGCTAAATCATGTGTTTCGCTTGGATTTCAAGCTATCTCTTTTGTTTCGTCTGCATTTGAAGCTATATCACTTATATTGCATGTATCTGATGCTGAATCATTTGTATCACATGGAATGAAGATAATCCTTCTACTTCGAATTGATTTGCAGCTAAATCATGTGTTTCGCTTGGATATGAAGCTAACTCGTTTGTTACGTCTTCATTTGAAGCTATATCTCTTATATCGCAAGTATCTGAAGCTATATCATTTGTGTCGCATGGATTTGAAGCTAAACATACTATATCGCATTGATTTGAAGCTAAATCATGTGTTTCGCGTGCATTTGAAGTTAAACCTTCTACATCGCATTGATTTGAAGCTAAATCATGTGTTTCGCTTCGATTTGAAGCTATCTCGTTTGTTTCGTCTGCATTTGAAGCTATATAACTTATATCGTAACTATTTGATGTTAAATCATTTGTTTCGCATTGATTTGAAGCTAAACCTTCTACATCGCATTGATTTGAAGCTAAATCATGTGTTTCGCTTCGATTTGAAGCTATCTCGTTTGTTTCGTCTGCATTTGAAGCTATATAACTTATATCGTAACTATTTGATGTTAAATCATTTGTTTCGCATGGATTTGAAGCTAAACCTTCTATATCGCATTGATTTGAAGCTAAATCATGTGTTTCGCGTGGATTTGACGCTAAACCTTCTACGTCGCATTGATTTGAAGCTAAATCATGTGTTTCGCTTGGATTTGATGCTATCTAGTTTGTTTCGTCTGCATTTGAAGCTATATCACTTATATCCCAAGTGTTTGAAGCTAAATCATTTGTTTCGCATGGATTTGAAGCTAAACTTTCTACATAGCATTGACTTCAAGCTTAATCACGTGTTTTGTATGGATTTGTAGCTAACTCGTTTGTTTCGTCTGCATTTGAAGCTATATAACTTATATCGCAACTATCTGATGTTAAATCATTTGTTTCGCATGGATTTGAAGCTAAATCTTCTACATCGCATTGATTTGAAGCTAAATCATGTGATTCGCTTGGATTTGGATCTAACTCGTTTATTTAGTCTGCATTTGAAACTATATCACTTATATCGCAACTATCCGATGTTAAATCATTTGTTTCGCATGGATTTGAAGCTAAACCTTCTACATCGCATTGATTTGAAGCTAAATCATGTGTTTGGCGTGTATTTGCCGCAAAACCTTCTACATCGCATTGATTTGAAGCTAAGTCATGTGTTTCGCTTGGATTTGAAGCTATCTCGTTTCTTTCGTCTGCATTTGAAGCTATATCACTTATATCGCAACTATCTGATGTTAAACCATTTGTTTCGGATGGATTTGAAGCTAAATCTTGCATATCGCATTTATTTGCAGCTGAATCATGTGTTTCGTATGGATTTGAAGCTAACTCGTTTGCTTCGTCTGCGTTTGAAGCTATATCACTTATATCCCAAGTGTTTGAAGCTAAATCATTTGTTTCGCATGGATTTGAAGTTAAACCATCTTCATCGCATTGATTTGAAGCTAAATCATGTGTTTCGCTTGGATTTGAAACTATCTCGTTTGTTTCGTCTGCATTTGAAGCTATATCACTTATATCGCAACCATCTGATGTTAAATCATTTCTTTCGCATGGATTTGAATCTAACTCGTTGTTTTCGTCTGCATTTGAAGCTATATCACTTATATCCCAAGTGTTTGAAGCTAAATCATTTGTTTCGCATGGATTTGAAGCTAAACCTTCTACATCGCATTGATTTAAAGCTAAATCATGTGTATCGCTTGCATATGAAGCTAACTCGTTTGATTCGTCTGCATTGGAAGCTATTTCACTTATATCGCATGTATCTGATGCTAAATCATTTGTGTCGCATGGATTTGAAGCTAAACCTTCTATATCGCATTGATTTGAAGTTAAATCATGTGTTTCGCGTGGTTTTGAAGCTAAACCTTCTACATCGCATTGATTTGAAGGTAAATCATGTGTTTCGCTTGGATTTGAAACTATCTCGTTTGTTTCGTCTGCATTTGAAGCTATATCTCTTATATCGCAAGTATCTGAAGCTATATCATTTGTGTCGCATGGATTTGAAGCTAAACATACTATATCGCATTGATTTGAAGCTAAATCATGTGTTTCGCGTGGATTTGAAGCTAAACCTTCTACATCGCATTGATTTGAAGCTAAATCATGTGTTTCGCATGGATTTGAATCTAACTCGTTGTTTTCGTCTGCATTTGAAGCTATATCACTTATATCTCAAGTGTTTGAAGCTAAATCATTTTTTTCGCATGGATTTCAAGCTAAACCTTCTACATCGCATTGATTTAAAGCTAAATCATGTGTATCGCTTGCATATGAAGCTAACTCGTTTGATTCGTCTGCATTGGAAGCTATTTCACTTATATCGCATGTATCTGATGCTAAATCATTTGTGTCGCATGGATTTGAAGCTAAACCTTCTATATCGCATTGATTTGAAGTTAAATCATGTGTTTCGCGTGGATTTGAAGCTAAACCTTCTACATCGCATTGATTTGAAGCTATCTCGTTTGTTTCGTCTGCATTTTAAGCTATATAACTTATATCGTAACTATTTGATGTTAAATCATTTGTTTCGCATGGATTTGAAGCTAAATCTTCTACATCGCATTGATTTGAAGCTAAATGATGTGTTTCGCTTGATTTGAAGCCACCTCGTTTGTTTCTTCTGCATTTGAAGCTATATCACTTACATCCCAAGTGTTTGAAGCTAAATCATTTTTTTCGCATGGATTTGAAGCTAAACCTTCTACGTCGCATTGATTTGAAGCTATGTCATGTGTTTCGCTTGGATTTGAAGCTATCTCGTTTTTTTCGTCTGCATTTGAAGCTATATCACTTATATCGCATCTATCTGATGTTAAATCATTTGTTTCGCATGGATTTGAAGCTAAATCTTCTATATCGCATTTATTTGCAGCTGAATCATGTGTTTCGTATGGATTTGAGGCTAACTCGTTTGCTTCGTCTGCATTTGAAGCTATATCACTTATATCCCAAGTGTTTGAAGCTAAATCATTTGTTTCGCATGGATTTGAAGCTAAACCTTCTACATCGCATTGATTTGAAGCTAAATCATGTGTTTCGGTTGGATTTCAAGCTATCTCTTTTGTTTCGTCTGCATTTGAAGCTATATCACTTATATTGCATGTATCTGATGCTGAATCATTTGTATCAGATGGAATGAAGATAATCCTTCTACTTCGAATTGATTTGCAGCTAAATCATGTGTTTCGCTTGGATATGAAGCTAACTCGTTTGTTACGTCTTCATTTGAAGCTATATCTCTTATATCGCAAGTATCTGAAGCTAAATCATTTGTTTCGCATGGATTTGAACCCAAATCTTCTATATCGCATTTATTTGCAGCTGAATCATGTGTTTCGTATGGATTTGAAGCTAACTCGTTTGCTTCGTCTGCATTTGAAGCTATATCACTTATATACCAAGTGTTTGAAGCTAAATCATTTGTTTCGCAAGGATTTGAAGCTAAACCTTCTACATCGCATTGATTTGAAGCTAAATCATGTGTATCGCTTGGATATGAAGCTAACTCGTTTGATTCGTCTGCATTGGAAGCTATTTCACTTATATCGCACGTATCTGATGCTAAATCATTTGTGTCGCATGGATTTGAAGCTAAACTTTCTATATCGCATTGATTTGAAGTTAAATCATGTGTTACGCTTGGATTTGACGCTAAACCTTCTACATCGCATTGATTTGAAGCTAAGTCATGTGTTTCGCTTGGATTTGAAGCCTTCTCGTTTTTTTCGTCTGCATTTGAAGCTATATCACTTATATCGCAACTATCTGATGTTAAATCATTTGTTTCGCATGGATTTGAAGCTAAATCTTCTACATCGCATTGATTTGAAGCTAAATCATGTGTTTCGCTTGGATTTGAAACTATCTCGTTTGTTTCGTCTGCATTTGAAGCTATATCACTTATATCGCAACTATCTGATGTTAAATCATTTCTTTCGCATGGATTTGAATCTAACTCGTTGTTTTCGTCTGCATTTGAAGCTATATCACTTATATCCCAAGTGTTTGAAGCTAAATCATTTGTTTCGCATGGATTTGAAGCTAAACTTTCTACATAACATTGATCTGAAGCTTCATCACGTGTTTTGTATGGATTTGTAGCTAACTCGTTTGTTTCCTCTGAATTTGAAGCTATATCACATATATCGCAACTATTTGATGTTAAATCATTTGTTTCGCATGGATTTGAAGCTAAACTTTCTACATCTCATTGTTTTGAAGCTAAATCATGTGTTTCGCTTGGATTTGAAGCTATCTCTTTTGTTTCATCTGCATTTGAAGCTATATCACTTATATCGCATGTATCTGATGCTGAATCATTTGTATCGCATGGAATGAAGATAATCCTTCTACTTCGAATTGATTTGAAGCTAAATCATGTGTTTCGCTTGGATTTGGTGCTAACTCGTTTATTTCGTCTGCATTTGAAGCTATATCACTTATATCGCAACTATCTGATGTTAAATCATTTGTTTCGCATGGATTTGAATCTAACTCGTTGTCTTCGTCTGCATTTGAAGCTATATCACTTATATCCCAAGTGTTTGAAGCTAAATCATTTGTTTCGCATGGATTTGAAGCTAAACTATCTACATAGCATTGATTTGAAGCTTAATCACGTGTTTTGTATGGATTTGTAGCTAACTCGTTTGTTTCCTCTGCATTTGAAGCTATATCACTTATTACGCAAGTATTTCAAGCTTATTCATTTGTGTCGCATGGATTTGAAGCTAAACCTTCTACATACCATTGATTTGAAGATTAATCATGTGTTTTGCATGGATTTGAATCTAACTCGTTTGTTTCTCCTGTATTTGAAGCTATATCACTTAAATCGCATGTAGCTGATGCTAAATCATTTGTATCGCACAGATTTGAAGCTAATCCTTCTACTTCGAATTGATTTGAAGCTAAATCATGTGCTTCGCATGGATTTGAAGCTAACTCGTTTGTTTCGTCTGCATTTGAAGCTACAACTCTTATATCGCAAGTATCTGAAGCTATATCATTTGTGTCGCATGAATTTGAAGCTAAACCTTCTATATGGCATTGATTTGAAGCTAAATCATTTGTTTCGCGTGGATTTGACGCTAAACCTTCTACATCGCATTGATTTGAAGCTAAGTCATGTGTTTCGCTTGGATTTGAAGCCTTCTCGTTTGTTTCGTCTGCATTTGAAGCTATATCACTTATATCGCAACTATCTGATGTTAAATCATTTCTTTCGCATGGATTTGAATCTAACTCGTTGTTTTCGTCTGCATTTGAAGCTATATCACTTATATCCCAAGTGTTTGAAGCTAAATCATTTGTTTCGCATGGTTTTGAAGCTAAACATTCTACATAACATTGATCTGAAGCTTCATCACGTGTTTTGTATGGATTTGTAGCTAACTCGTTTGTTTCCTCTGAATTTGAAGCTATATCACATATATCGCAACTATCTGATGTTAAATCATTTGTTTCGCATGGATTTGAAGCTAAACTTTCTACATAACATTGATCTGAAGCTTCATCACGTGTTTTGTATGGATTTGTAGCTAACTCGTTTGTTTCCTCTGCATTTGAAGCTATATCACTTATTACGCAAGTATTTCAAGCTTATTCATTTGTGTCGCGTGGATTTGAAGCTAAACCTTCTACATACCATTGATTTGAAGATTAATCATGTGTTTTGCATGGATTTGAATCTAACTCGTTTGTTTCTCCCGTATTTGAAGCTATATCACTTAAATCGCATGTAGCTGATGCTAAATCATTTGTATCGCATAGATTTGAAGCTAATCCTTCTAGTTCGAATTGATTTGAAGCTAAATCATGTGCTTCGCATGGATTTGAAGCTAACTCGTTTGTTTCGTCTGCATTTGAAGCTATATCACTTATATCGCACCTATCTGATGTTAAATCAATTGTTTCGCATGGATTTGAAGCTAAATCTTCTACATCGCATTGATTTGCAGCTAAATCAAGTGTTTCGCATGGATTTGAATCTAACTCGTTTATTTCGTCTGCATCTGAAGCTATATCACTTATATCGCAACTATCTGATGTTAAATCATTTGTTTCGCATGGATTTGAAGCTAAACCTTCTACATCGCATTGATTTGAAGCTAAATCATGTGTTTCGCTTGGATTTGCAACTATCTCGTTTGTTTCGTCTGCATTTAAAGCTATATCACTTATATCCCAAGTGTTTGAAGCTAAATCATTTGCTTCGCATGGATTTGAAGTTAAACCTTCCACATCGCAATGATTTGAAGCTAAATCAAGTGATTCGCTTGGATTTGGAGCTAACTCGTTTATTTCGTCTGCATTTGAAGCTATATCACTTATATCGCAACTATCTGATGTTAAATCATTTGTTTCGCATGGATTTGAATCTAACTCGTTGTTTTCGTCTGCATTTGAAGCTATATCACTTATATCCCAAGTGTTTGAAGCTAAATCATTTGTTTCGCATGGATTTGAAGCTAAACTTTCTACATAGCATTGATCTGAAGCTTCATCACGTGTTTTGTATGGATTTGTAGCTAACTCGTTTGTTTCCGCTGAATTTGAAGCTATATCACATATATCGCAACTATCTGATGTTAAATCATTTGTTTCGCATGGATTTGAAGCTAATCCTTCTACATCGCATTGATTTGCAGCTAAATCAAGTGTTTCGCATGGATTTGAAGCTAACTCGTTTGTTTCGTCTGCATTTTAAGCTATATCACTTATATCCCAAGTGTTTGAAGCTAAATCATTTGCTTCGCATGGATTTGAAGTTAAACCTTCCACATCGCAATGATTTGAAGCTAAATCATGTGATTCGCTTGGATTTGGAGCTAACTCGTTTATTTCGTCTGCATTTGAAGCTATATCACTTATATCGCAACTATCTGATGTTAAATCATTTGCTTCGCATGGATTTGAAGCTAAACCTTCTACATCGCATTGATTTGAAGCTAAATCATGTGTTTCGATGGATTTGGAGCTATCACTTATGTTTCTCCTGCATTTGAAGTTATATCACTTATATCGCATGTATCTGATGCTAAATCATTTGTATCGCATAGATTTGAAGCTAATCCTTCTACTTCGAATTGACTTGAAGCTAAATCATGTGCTTCGCATGGTTTTGAAGCTAACTCGTTTGTTCGGTCAGCATTTGACGCTATATCTCTTATAACGAAAGTATCTGAAGCTATATCATTTGTGACGCATGGATTTGAAGCTAAACCTTCTATGTGGCATTGATTTGAAGCTAAATCATGTGTTTCGCGTGGATTTCAAGCTAAACCTTCTGCATCGCATTGATTTGAAGCTAAATCATGTGTTTCGCTTGGATTTGAAGCTATCTCGTTTGTTTCGTCTGCATTTGAAGCTATATCACTTATATCGCAACTATCTGATGTTAAATCATTTGTTTCGCATGGATTTGAAGCTAAATCTTCTACATCGCATTGATTTGCAGCTAAATCATGTGTTTCGCATGGATTTGAAGCTAACTCGTTTGTTTCGTCTGCATTTGAAGCTATATCACTTATATCCCATGTGTTTGAAGCTAAATCATTTGCTTCGCATGGATTTGAAGTTAAACCTTCCACATCGCAATGATTTGAAGCTAAATCATGTGATTCGCTTGGATTTGGAGCTAACTCGTTTGTTTCGTCTGCATTTGAAGCTACAACTCTTATATCGCAAGTATCTGAAGCTATATCATTTGTGTCGCATGAATTTGAAGCTAAACCTTCTATATGGCATTGATTTGAAGCTAAATCATTTGTTTCGCATGGATTTGAAGTTAAACCTTCTATATCGCATTGATTTGAAGCTAAATAATGTGTTTCGCTTGATTTGAAGCCAACTCGTTTGTTTCTTCTGCATTTGAAGCTATATCACTTATATCCCAAGTGTTTGAAGCTAAATCATTTTTTTCGCATGGATTTGAAGCTAAACATTCTACATCGCACTGATTTGAAGCTAAATCATGTGTATCGCTTGGACTTAAAGCTAACTCGTTTGTTTCGTCTGCATTTGAAGCTATATCACTTATATCCCAAGTGTTTGAAGCGAAATCATTTGCTTCGCATGGATTTGAAGTTAAACCTTCCACATCACAATGATTTGAAGCTAAATCATGTGATTCGCTTGGATTTGGAGCTAAATCATTTGTTTCGCACGAATTTGAAGCTAATCCATGTGTTCGGCATGAATTTTAAGCTAAATCATGCTTTTCGCATGGATTTGAAGCTAACTCGTTTGTTTCGTCTGCATTTCAAGCTATATCACTTATATCGGAAGTATTTGAAGCTAAATCATTTGTTTCGCCCGGATTTGAAGCTAATCCTTCTACATCGCATTGATTTGCAGCTAAATCATGTTTTTCGCATGGATTTGAAGCTAGATCATTTGTTTCGCACGAATTTGAAGCTAATCCATGTGTTCGGCATGAATTTTAAGCTAAATCATATGTTTTGCATGGATTTGAAGCTAACTCGTTTGTTTCGTCTGCATTTGAAGCTATATCACTTATATCGGAAGTATTTGAAGCTAAATCATTTTTTTCGCGCGGATTTGAAGCTAAACCTTCTACATCGCATTGATTCGAAGCTAAAGCATGTGTTTCACATTGATTTGAAGCCAAATCATGTGTTTCCCTTGGACATGAAGCTATCTCGATTGTTTCGTCTGAATTTGAAGCTATATCACTTATATCGCAAGTATCTGAAGCTTAATCATTTGTTAGGCATGGATTTGAAGATAAACCTTCTACATAGCATCGATTTAAAGCTTAATCATGAGTTTTGCAAGGATTTGAATCTGTCTCGTTTGTTTCTCCTGCATTTGAAGATGTATCACTTATAACGCATGTATCTGATGCTATATCATTTGTGTCGCATGGATTCGATGCTAAGACTTCTACTTCGCATTGATTTGAAGCTAAATCATGTGTTTAGCATGGTTTTTGAAGCTAACTCATTTCATTCGTCTGCATTTGAAGCTATATCAGTTATATCCCAAGTGTTTGATGCTAAATCATTTGTTTCGCATGGATTTGAAGCTAAACCTTCTACATCGCATTGATTTGAAGTTAAATCATGTGTTTCGCTTGGATATGATGCTAACTCGTTTGTTTCGTCTGCATTTGAAGCTATACAACTTACATCGCAAGTATCTGAACCTAAATCATTGGTTTCGCATGGATTTGAAGCTAAACGTTCTACATCGCATTGATTTGAAGCTAAATAATGTGTTTAGCTTGGATATGAAGCTAAACCTTCTACATCGCATTGATTTAAAGCCAAATCATGTGTTTCGCTTGGATATGAAGCTAACTCGTTTGTTTCGTCTTCATTTGTAGCTATATAACTTATATCGCAAGTATCTGACGCTTAATCATTTGTTAGGCATGGATTTGAAGATAAACCTTCTACATAGCATTGATTTAAAGCTTAATCATGAGTTTTGCATGGATTTGAATCTTTCTCCTTTGTTTCTACTGCATTTGAAGCTATATCACTTATATCGCATGTATCTGATGCTATATCATTTGTGTCGCATGGATTTGATGCTGAGGCTTCTACTTCGTATTGATTTGAAGCTAAATTATGTGTACTGCATGGTTTTTGAAGCTAATTCATTTCATTCGTCTGCATTTGAAGCTATATCAGTTATATCCCAAGTGTTTGATGCTAAATCATTTGTTTCGCATGGATTTGATGCTAAACCTTCTACATCGCATTGATTTGAAGTTAAATCATGTTTTTCGCTTGGATATGATGCTAACTCGTTTGTTTCGTCTGCATTTGAAGCTATATAACTTACATCGCAAGTATCGGAAACTAAATCATAGGTTTCGCATGGATTTGAATCTAAACGTTCTACATCGCATTGATTTGAAGCTAAATCATGTGTTTAGCTTGAATATGATGCTAACTCATTTGATTCGTCTGCATTTGAAGCTACATCACTTATATCATATGTGTTTGAAGCTAAATCATTTGTTTCGCATGGATTTGAAGCTAAACCTTCTACATCGCATTGATTTGAAGTTAAATCATGTTCTTCACTTGGATATGATGCTAACTCGTTTGTTTAGTCTGCATTTGAAGCTATATAACTTACATCGCAAGTATCTGAAGCTAAATCATTGGTTTTGCATGGATTTGAAGCTAAACGTTCTACATCGCATTGATTTGAAGCTAAATCATGTGTTTAGCTTGGATATGATGCTAACTCGTTTGTTTCTTCTGCATTTGAAGCTATATCACTCATATCGCAAGTATCTGATGCTATATCATTTGCGTCGCATGGATTTGATGCTAAGCCATCTACTTCGCATTGATTTGAAGCTAAATCATTTGTTTCGCATGGATTTGAAGCTAAACCTTCTACATCGCATTGATTCGAAGCCAAATCATGTGTTTCGCTTGGACATGAAGCTATCTCGATTGTTTCGGCTGAATTTGAAGCTATATCACTTATATCGCAAGTATCTGAAGCTTAATCATTTGTTAGGCATGGATTTGAAGATAAACCTTCAACATAGCATCGATTTAAAACTTAATCATGAGTTTTGCAAGGATTTGAATCTGTCTCATTTGTTTCTCCTGCATTTGAAGCTGTATCACTTATATCGCATGTATCCGATGCTATATCATTTGTGTCGCATGGGTTTGATGCTAAGCCTTCTACTTCGCATTGATTTGAAGCTAAATCATGTGTTTAGCATGGTTTTTGAAGCTAACTCATTTGATTCGTCTGCATTTGAAGCTATATCAGTTATATCCCAAGTGTTTGATGCTAAATCATTTGTTTCGCATGGATTTGAAGCTAAACCTTCTACATCGCATTGATTTGAAGTTAAATCATGTGTTTCGCTTGGATATGATGCTAACTCGTTTGTTTCGTCTGCATTTGAAGCTATACAACTTACATCGCAAGTATCTGAAGCTAAATCATTGGTTTCGCATGGATTTGAAACTAAACGTTCTACATCGCATTGATTTGAAGCTAAATCATGTGTTTAGCTTGGATATGAAGCTAAACCTTCTACATCGCATTGATTTGAAGCCAAATCATGTGTTTCGCTTGGATATGAAGCTAACTCGTTTGTTTCGTCTTCATTTGAAGCTATATAACTTATATCGCAAGTATCTGACGCTTAATCATTTGTTAGGCATGGATTTGAAGATAAACCTTCTACATAGCATTGATTTAAATCTTAATCATGAGTTTTGCATGGATTTGTAACTGTCTCGTTTGTTTCTCCTGCATTTGAAGCTATATCACTTATATCGCATGTATCTGATGCTATATCTTTTGTGTCGCATGGATTTGATGCTGAGCCATCTACTTCGTATTGATTTGAAGCTAAATCATGTGTATAGCATGGTTTTTGAAGCTAATTAATTTGATTCCTCTGCATTTGAAGCTATATCAGTTATATCCCAAGCGTTTGATGCTAGATCATTTGTTTCGCATGGATTTGAAGCTAAACCTTCTACATCGCATTGATTTGAAGTTAAATCATGTTTTTCGCGTGGACATGATGCTAACTCGTTTGTTTCGTCTGCATTTGAAGCTATATCACTTATATCGCAAGTATCTGAAGCTAAATGAATTGTTTCGCATGGATTTGAAGCTAAACCTTCTACATCGCATTAATTTGAAGCTAAATCATCTGTATCGCTTGGATTTGAAGATAACTCATTTGTTTCGTCTGCATTTGAAGCTATGTCACTTATATCGCAAGTATCTGAAGCTAAATGATTTGTTTCGCATGGATTTGAAGCTAAACCTTCTACATCGCATTAATTTGAAGCTAAATCATCTGTATCGCATGGATTTGAAGCTAAATCATTTGTTTCGCACGAATTTGAAGCTAATCCATGTGTTCGGCATGAATTTTAAGCTAAATCATGCGTTTCGCATGGATTTGAAGCTAACTCGTTTGTTTCGTCTGCATTTGAAGCTATATCACTTATATCGGAAGTATTTGAAGCTAAATCATTTTTTTCGCGCGGATGTGAAGCTAAACTTTCTACATCGCATTGATTCGAAGCTAAAGCATGTGTTTCGCATTGATTTGAAGCCAAATCATGTGTTTCCCTTGGACATGAAGCTATCTCGATTGTTTCGTCTGAATTTGAAGCTATATCACTTATATCGCAAGTATCTGAAGCTTAATCATTTGTTAGGCATGGATTTGAAGATAAACCTTCTACATAGCATCGATTTAAAGCTTAATCATGAGTTTTGCAAGGATTTGAATCTGTCTCGTTTGTTTCTCCTGCATTTGAAGATGTATCACTTATAACGCATGTATCTGATGCTATATCATTTGTGTCGCATGGATTCGATGCTAAGACATCTACTTCGCATTGATTTGAAGCTAAATCATGTGTTTAGCATCGTTTTTGAAGCTAACTCATTTCATTCGTCTGCATTTGAAGCTATATCAGTTATATCCCAAGTGTTTGATGCTAAATCATTTGTTTCGCATGGATTTGAAGCTAAACCTTCTACATCGCATTGATTTGAAGTTAAATCATGTGTTTCGCTTCGATATGATGCTAACTCGTTTGTTTCGTCTGCATTTGAAGCTATACAACTTACATCGCAAGTATCTGAAGCTAAATCTAATCATTGTTTCGCATGGATTTGAAGCTAAACGTTCTACATCGCATTGATTTGAAGCTAAATAATGTGTTTAGCTTGGATATGAAGCTAAACCTTCTACATCGCATTGATTGAAGCCAAATCATGTGTTTCGCTTGGATATGAAGCTAACTCGTTTGTTTCGTCTTCATTTGAAGCTATATAACTTATATCGCAAGTATCTGACGCTTAATCATTTGTTAGGATGGATTTGAAGATAAACCTTCTACATAAGCATTGATTTAAAGCTTAATCATGAGTTTTGCATGGATTTGAATCTGTCCCCTTCGTTTCTACTGCATTTGAAGCTATATCACTTATATCGCATGTATCTGATGCTATATCATTTGTGTCGCATGGATTTGGTGCTGAGCCTTCTACTTCGTATTGATTTGAAGCTAAATCATGTGTACTGCATGGTTTTTGAAGCTAATTCATTTCATTCGTCTGCATTTGAAGCTATATCAGTTATATCCCAAGTGTTTGATGCTAAATCATTTGTTTCGCATGGATTTGATGCTAAACCTTCTACATCGCATTGATTTGAAGTTAAATCATGTTTTCGCTTGGATATGATGCTAACTCGTTTGTTTCGTCTGCATTTGAAGCTATATAACTTACATCGCAAGTATCGGAAACTAAATCATAGGTTTCGCATGGATTTGAATCTAAACGTTCTACATCGCATTGATTTGAAGCTAAATCATGTGTTTAGCTTGAATATGATGCTAACTCGTTTGTTTCTTCTGCATTTGAAGCTATATCACTTATATCGCAAGTATCTGAAGCTTATCATTTCTTAGGCATGGATTTGAGCAAAATCTTCTACATAGCATTGATTTGAAGCCTAAATCATGTGTTTCGCATGGATTTGAAGCTAACTCGATTGTTTGGTATGCATTTGAAGCTATATCACTTATATCCCAAGCGTTTGAAGCTAAATCATTTGTTTCGCATGGATTTGAAGCTAAACCTTCTACATCGCATTGATTTAAAGCTAAATCATGTGTTTCGCATGGATTTGAAGCTAACTTGTTTGTTCGGTCAGCATTTGACGCTACATCTCTTATGTCGAAAGTATCTGAAGCTATATCATTTGTGTTGCACGGATTTAAAGCTAAACCTTCTATATGGCATTGATTTGAAGCTAAATCATGTGTTTCGCGTGGATTTGAAGCTAAATCTTCTACATCGCATTGATTTGAAGCTAAATCATTTGTTTCGCTTGATTTGAAGCTATCTCGTTTGTTTCTTCTGCATTTGAAGCTATATAACTTATATCGCAACTATCTTATGTTAAATCATTTGTTTCGCATGGATTGAAGCCAAATTTTCTACATCGCATTGATTTGAAGCTAAATCATGTGTTTGGCGTGTATTTGACGCTAAACCTTCTACATCCCACTGATTTGAAGCTAAGTCATGTGTTTCGCATGGATTTGAAGCTAAATCTTCTACATCGCATTTATTTGCAGCTGAATCATTTGTTTCGCATGGATTTGTAGCTAACACGTTTGCTTCGTCTGCATTTGAAGCTATAATCACTTATATCGCAATTATCTGATGTTAAATCATTTGTTTCCCATGGAATTGAAGCTAAACCTTCTACATCGCATTGATTTAAAGCTAAATCATGTGTTTCGCTTGGATATGAAGCTGACTCGTTGTTTCGTCCGCATTTGAAGCTATATCACTTATATCGCAAGTATCTGAAGCTTATTCATTTGTGTCGCATGGATTTGAAGCTAACTCGTTTGTTTCTCCTGCATTTGAAGCAATATCACTTATATCGCATGTATCTGATGCTAAATCATTTGTATCGCATAGATTTGAAGCTAATCCTTCTAGTTCGAATTGATTTGAAGCTAAATCATGTTTTTCGCATGGATTGAAGCTAACTTGTTTGTTCGGTCTGCATTTGACGCTATATCTCTTATATCGAAAGTATCTGAAGCTATATCATTTGTGTCGCACGAATTTGAAGATAAACCTTCTATATGGCATTGATTTGAAGCTAAATCATGTGTTTCGCGTGGATTTGAAGCTAAATCTTCTACATCGCATTGATTTGAAGCTAAATCATTTGTTTCGCTTGGGATTTGAAGCTATCTCGTTTGTTTCGTCTGCATTTGAAGCTATATAACTTATATCGCAACTATCTTATGTTAAATCATTTGTTTCGCATGGATTTGAAGCCAAATTTTCTACATCGCATTGATTTGCAGCTAATCATGTGTTTCGCATGAATTTGAAGCTAACTCGTTTGTTTCGTCTGCATTTGAAGCTATATCACTTATATCCCAAGTGTTTGAAGCTAAATCATTTGCTTCGCATGGATTTGAAGTTAAACCTTCCACATCGCAATGATTTGAAGCTACATCATTTGTTTCGCCCGGATTTGAAGCTAATCCTTCTACATCGCATTGATTTGCAGCTAAATCATGTTTTTCGCATGGATTTGAAGCTAGATCATTTGTTTCGCACGAATTTGAAGCTAATCCATGTGTTCGGCATGAATTTTAAGCTAAATCATATGTTTTGCATGGATTTGAAGTTAACTCGTTGTTTCGTCTGCATTTGAAGCTATATTACTTATATCGGAAGTATTTGAAGCTAAATCATTTTTTTCGCGCGGATTTGAAGCTAAACCTTCTACATCGCATTGATTCGAAGCTAAAGCATGTGTTTCGCATTGATTTGAAGCCAAATCATGTATTTCCCTTGGACATGAAGCTATCTCGATTGTTTCGTCTGAATTTGAAGCTATATCACTTATATCGCAAGTATCTGAGCTTAATCATTTGTTAGGCATGGATTTGAAGATAAACCTTCTACATAGCATCGATTTAAAGCTTAATCATGAGTTTTGCAAGGATTTGAATCTGTCTCGTTTGTTTCTCCTGCATTTGAAGATGTATCACTTATAACGCATGTATCTGATGCTATATCATTTGTGTCGCATGGATTCGATGCTAAGACTTCTACTTCGCATTGATTTGAAGCTAAATCATGTGTTTAGCATGGTTTTTGTAGCTAACTCATTTCATTCGTCTGCATTTGAAGCTATATCAGTTATATCCCAAGTGTTTGATGCTAAATCATTTGTTTCGCATGGATTTGAAGCTAAACCTTCTACATCGCATGATTTGAAGTTAAATCATGTGTTTCGCTTGGATATGATGCTAACTCGTTTGTTTCGTCTGCATTTGAAGCTATACAACTTACATCGCAAGTATCTGAAGCTAAATCATTGGTTTCGCATGGATTTGAAGCTAAACGTTCTACATCGCATTGATTTGAAGCTAAATAATGTGTTTAGCTTGGATATGAAGCTAAACCTTCTACATCGCATTGATTTGAAGCCAAATCATGTGTTTCGCTTGGATATGAAGCTAACTCGTTTGTTTCGTCTTCATTTGAAGACTATATAACTTATATCGCAAGTATCTGACGCTTAATCATTTGTTAGGCATGGATTTGAAGATAAACCTTCTACATAGCTTTGATTTAAAGCTTAATCATGAGTATTGCATGGATTTGAATCTGTCTCCCTTTGTTTCTACTGCATTTGAAGCTATATCACTTATATCGCATGTATCTGATGCTATATCATTTGTGTCGCATGGATTTGATGCTGAGCCTTCTACTTCGTATTGATTTGAAGCTAAATCATGTGTACTGCATGGTTTTTGAAGCTAATTCATTTCATTCGTCTGCATTTGAAGCTATATCAGTTATATCCCAAGTGTTTGATGCTAAATCATTTGTTTCGCATGGATTTGATGCTAAACCTTCTACATCGCATTGATTTGAAGTTAAATCATGTTTTTCGCTTGGATATGATGCTAACTCGTTTGTTTCGTCTGCATTTGAAGCTATATAACTTACATCGCAAGTATCGGAAACTAAATCATAGGTTTCGCATGGATTTGAATCTAAACGTTCTACATCGCATTGATTTGATGCTAAATCATGTGTTTAGCTTGAATATGATGCTAACTCGTTTGTTCTTCTGCATTTGAAGCTATATCACTTATATCGCAAGTATCTGAAGCTTATCATTTCTTAGGCATGGATTTGAGCAAAATCTCTACATAGCATTGATTTGAAGCTAAATCATGTGTTTAGCTTGAATATGATGCTAACTCATTTGGTTCGTCTGCATTTGAAGCTACATCACTTATATCATATGTGTTTGAAGCTAAATCATTTGTTTCGCATGGATTTGAAGCTAAACCTTCTACATCGCATTGATTTGAAGTTAAATCATGTTCTTCGCTTGGATATGATGCTAACCCTCGTTTGTTTAGTCTGCATTTGAAGCTATATAACTTACATCGCAAGTTATCTGAAGCTAAATCATTGGTTTTGCATGGATTTGAAGCTAAACGTTCTACATCGCATTGATTTGAAGCTAAATCATGTGTTAGCTTGGATATGATGCTAACTCGTTTGTTTCTTCTGCATTTGAAGCTATATCACTCATATCGCAAGTATCTGATGTATATCATTTGCGTCGCATGGATTTGATGCTAAGCCTTCTACTTCGCATTGATTTGAAGCTAAATCATTTGTTTCGCATGGATTTGAAGCTAAACGTTCTACATCGCATTGATTCGAAGCCAAATCATGTGTTTCGCTTGGACATGAAGCTATCTCGATTGTTTCGGCTGAATTTGAGCTATATCACTTATATCGCAAGTATCTGAAGCTTAATCATTTGTTAGGGCATGGATTTGAAGATAAACCTTCTACATAGCATCGATTTAAGCTTAATCATGAGTTTTGCAAGGATTTGGAATCTGTCTCATTTGTTTCTCCTGCATTTGAAGCTGTATCACTTATATCGCATGTATCCGATGCTATATCATTTGTGTCGCATGGGTTTGATGCTAAGCCTTCTAGTTCGCATTGATTTGAAGCTAAATCATGTGTTTAGCATGGTTTTTGAAGCTAACTCATTTGATTCGTCTGCATTTGAAGCTATATCAGTTATATCCCAAGTGTTTGATGCTAAATCATTTGTTTCGCATGGATTTGAAGCTAAACCTTCTACATCGCATTGATTTGAAGTTAAATCATGTGTTTCGCTTGGATATGATGCTAACTCGTTTGTTTCGTCTGCATTTGAAGCTATACAACTTACATCGCAAGTATCTGAAGCTAAATCATTGGTTTCGCATGGATTTGAAGCTAAACGTTCTACATCGCATTGATTTGAAGCTAAATAATGTGTTTAGCTTGGATATGAAGCTAAACCTTCTACATCGCATTGATTTGAAGCCAAATCATGTGTTTCGCTTGGATATGAAGCTAACTCGTTTGTTTCGTCTTCATTTGAAGCTATATAACTTATATCGCAAGTATCTGACGCTTAATCATTTGTTAGGCATGGATTTGAAGATAAACCTTCTACATAGCATTGATTTAAAGCTTAATCATGAGTATTGCATGGATTTGAATCTGTCTCCTTTGTTTCTACTGCATTTGAAGCTATATCACTTATTTCGCATGTATCTGATGCTATATCATTTGTGTCGCATGGATTTGATGCTGAGCCTTCTACTTCGTATTGATTTGAAGCTAAATCATGTGTACTGCATGTTTTTGAAGCTAATTCATTTCATTCGTCTGCATTTGAAGCTATATTCAGTTATATCCCAAGTGTTTGATGCTAAATCATTTGTTTCGCATGGATTTGATGCTAAACCTTCTACATCGCATTGATTTGAAGTTAAATCATGTTTTTCGCTTGGATATGATGCTAACTCGTTTGTTTCGTCTGCATTTGAAGCTATATAACTTACATCGCAAGTATCGGAAACTAAATCATAGGTTTCGCATGGATTTGAATCTAAACGTTCTACATCGCATTGATTTGATGCTAAATCATGTGTTTAGCTTGAATATGATGCTAACTCGTTTGTTTCTTCTGCATTTGAAGCTATATCACTTATATCGCAAGTATCTGAAGCTTATCATTTCTTAGGCATGGATTTGAGCAAAATCTTCTACATAGCATTGATTTGAAGCTAAATCATGTGTTTAGCTTGAATATGATGAACTCATTTGGTTCGTCTGCATTTGAAGCTACATCACTTATATCATATGTGTTTGAAGCTAATCATTTGTTTCGCATGGATTTGAAGCTAAACCTTCTACATCGCATTGATTTGAAGTTAAATCATGTTCTTCGCTTGGATATGATGCTAACTCGTTTGTTTAGTCTGCATTTGAAGCTATATAACTTACATCGCAAGTATCTGAAGCTAAATCATTGGTTTTGCATGGATTGAAGCTAAACGTTCTACATCGCATTGATTTCAAGCTAAATCAATGTGTTTAGCTTGGATATGATGCTAACTCGTTTGTTTCTTCTGCATTTGAAGCTATATCACTCATATCGCAAGTATCTGATGCTATATCATTTGCGTCGCATGGAATTTGATGCTAAGCTTCTACTTCGCATTGATTTGAAGCTAAATCATTTGTTTCGCATGGATTTGAAGCTAAACCTTCTACATCGCATTGATTTGAAGTTAATCATGTGTTTCGCTTGGATATGATGCTAACTCGTTTGTTTCGTCTGCATTTGAAGCTATACAACTTACATCGCAAGTATCTGAAGCTAAATCATTGGTTTCGCATGGATTTGAAGCTAAACGTTCTACATCGCATTGATTTGAAGCTAAATAATGTGTTTAGCTTGGATATGAAGCTAAACCTTCTACATCGCATTGATTTGAAGCCAAATCATGTGTTTCGCTTGGGATATGAAGCTAACTCGTTGTTTCGTCTTCATTTGAAGCTATATAACTTATATCGCAAGTATCTGACGCTTAATCATTTGTTAGCATGGATTTGAAGATAAACCTTCTACATAGCATTGATTTAAAGCTTAATCATGAGTTTTGCAAGGATTTGAATCTGTCTCATTTGTTCTTCTCTGCATTTGAAGCTGTATCACTTATATCGCATGTATCCGATGCTATATCATTTGTGTCGCATGGGTTTGATGCTAAGCCTTCTACTTCGCATTGATTTGAAGCTAAATCATGTGTTTAGCATGGTTTTTGAAGCTAACTCATTTGATTCGTCTGCATTTGAAGCTATATCAGTTATATCCCAAGTGTTTGATGCTAAATCATTTGTTTCGCATGGATTTGAGCTAAACCTTCTACATCGCATTGATTTGAAGTTAAATCATGTGTTTCGCTTGGATATGATGCTAACTCGTTTGTTTCGTCTGCATTTGAAGCTATACAACTTACATCGCAAGTATCTGAAGCTAAATCATTGGTTTCGCATGGATTTGAAGCTAAACGTTCTACATCGCATGATTTGAAGCTAAATATGTGTTTAGCTTGGATATGAAGCTAACCTTCTACATCGCATTGATTTGAAGCCAAATCATGTGTTTCGCTTGGATATGAAGCTAACTCGTTTGTTTCGTCTTCATTTGAAGCTATATAACTTATATCGCAAGTATCTGACGCTTAATCATTTGTTAGGCATGGATTTGAAGATAAACCTTCTACATAGCATTGATTTAAAGCTTAATCATGAGTATTGCATGGATTTGAATCTGTCTCCTTTGTTCTACTGCATTTGAAGCTATATCACTTATATCGCATGTATCTGATGCTATATCATTTGTGTCGCATGGATTTGATGCTGAGCCTTCTACTTCGTATTGATTTGAAGCTAAATCATGTGTACTGCATGGTTTTTGAAGCTAATTCATTTCATTCGTCTGCATTTGAAGCTATATCAGTTATATCCCAAGTGTTTGATGCTAAATCATTTGTTTCGCATGGATTTGATGCTAAACCTTCTACATCGCATTGATTTGAAGTTAAATCATGTTTTTTCGCTTGGATATGATGCTAACTCGTTTGTTTCGTCTGCATTTGAAGCTATATAACTTACATCGCAAGTATCGGAAACTAAATCATAGGTTTCGCATGGATTTGAATCTAAACGTTCCTACATCGCATTGATTTGATGCTAAATCATGTGTTTAGCTTGAATATGATGCTAACTCGTTTGTTTCTTCTGCATTTGAAGCTATATCACTTATATAGCAAGTATCTGAAGCTTATCATTTCTTAGGCATGGATTTGAGCAAAATCTTCTACATAGCATTGATTTGAAGCTAAATCATGTGTTTAGCTTGAATATGATGCTAACTCATTGGTTCGTCTGCATTTGAAGCTACATCACTTATATCATATGTGTTTGAAGCTAAATCATTTGTTTCGCATGGATTTGAAGCTAAACCTTCTACATCGCATTGATTTGAAGTTAAATCATGTTCTTCGCTTGGATATGATGCTAACTCGTTTGTTTAGTCTGCATTTGAAGCTATATAACTTACATCGCAAGTATCTGAAGCTATATCATGGTTTTGCATGGATTTGAAGCTAAACGTTCTACATCGCATTGATTTGAAGCTAAATCATGTGTTTAGCTTGGATATGATGCTAACTCGTTTGTTTCTTCTGCATTTGAAGCTATATCACTCATATCGCAAGTATCTGATGCTATATCATTTGCGTCGCATGGATTTGATGCTAAGCCTTCTACTTCGCATTGATTTGAAGCTAAATCATTTGTTTCGCATGGATTTGAAGCTAAACGTTCTACATCGCATTGATTCGAAGCCAAATCATGTGTTTCGCTTGGACATGAAGCTATCTCGATTGTTTCGGCTGAATTTGAAGCTATATCACTTATATCGCAAGTATCTGAAGCTTAATCATTTGTTAGGCATGGATTTGAAGATAAACCTTCTACATAGCATCGATTTAAAGCTTAATCATGAGTTTTGCAAGGATTTGAATCTGTCTCATTTGTTTCTCCTGCATTTGAAGCTGTATCACTTATATCGCATGTATCCGATGCTATATCATTTGTGTCGCATGGGGTTTGATGCTAAGCCTTCTACTTCGCATTGATTTGAAGCTAAATCATGTGTTTAGCATGGTTTTTTGAAGCTAACTCATTTGATTCGTCTGCATTTGAAGCTATATCAGTTATATCCAAGTGTTTGATGCTAATCATTTGTTTCGCCATGGATTTGAAGCTAAACCTTCTACATCGCATTGATTTGAAGTTAAATCATGTGTTTCGCTTGGATATGATGCTAACTCGTTTGTTTCGTCTGCATTTGAAGCTATACAACTTACATCGCAAGTATCTGAGCTAAATCATTGGTTTCGCATGGATTTGAAGCTAAACGTTCTACATCGCATTGATTTGAAGCTAAATCATGTGTTTAGCTTGGATATGAAGCTAACCTTCTACATCGCATTGATTTGAAGCCAAATCATGTGTTTCGCTTGGATATGAAGCTAACTCGTTTGTTTCGTCTTCATTTGAAGCTATATAACTTATATCGCAAGTATCTGACGCTTAATCATTTGTTAGCATGGATTTGAAGATAAACCTTCTACATAGCATTGATTTAAATCTTAATCATGAGTTTTGCATGGATTTGTATCTGTTCTCGTTTGTTTCTCCTGCATTTGAAAACTATATCACTTATATCGCATGTATCTGATGCTATATCTTTTGTGTCGCATGGATTTGATGCTGAGCCATCTACTTCGTATTGATTTGAAGCTAAATCATGTGTATAGCATGGTTTTTGAAGCTAATTCATTTGATTCGTCTGCATTTTGAAGCTATATCAGTTATATCCCAAGCGTTTGATGCTAGATCATTTGTTTCGCATGGATTTGAAGCTAAACCTTCTACATCGCATTGATTTGAAGTTAAATCATGTTTTTCGCGTGGATATGATGCTAACTCGTTTGTTTCGTCTGCATTTGAAGCTATATCACTTATATCGCAAGTATCTGAAGCTAAATGATTTGTTTCGCATGGATTTGAAGCTAACTCGTTTGTTTCGTCTGCATTTGAAGCTATGTCACTTATATCGCAAGTATCTGAAGCTATATCATTTGTGTCGCACGGATTGAAGCTAAACCTTCTATATGGCATTGATTTGAAGCTAAATCATGTGTTTCGCGTGGATTTGAAGCTAAATCTTCTACATCGCATTGATTTGAAGCTAAATCATTTGTTTCGCTTGGATTTGAAGCTATCTCGTTTGTTTCTCCTGCATTTGAAGCTATATCACTTATATCGCATGTATCTGATGCTAAATCATTTGTATCGCATAGATTTGAAGCTAATCCTTCTAGTTCGAATTGATTTGAAGCTAAATCATGTTTTTCGCATGGATTTGAAGCTAACTTGTTTGTTCGGTCTGCATTTACGCTATATCTCTTATATCGAAAGTATCTGAAGCTATATCATTTGTGTCGCACGGATTTGAAGCTAAACCTTCTATATGGCATTGATTTGAAGCTAAATCATGTGTTTCGCGTGGATTTGAAGCTAAATCTTCTACATCGCATTGATTTGAAGCTAAATCATTTGTTCGCTTGGATTTGAAGCTATCTCGTTTGTTTCGTCTGCATTTGAAGCTATATAACTTATATCGCAACTATCTTATGTTAAATCATTTGTTTCGCATGGATTTGAAGCCAAATTTTCTACATCGCATTGATTTGCAGCTAAATCATGTTTTTCGCATGAATTTGAAGCTAACTCGTTTGTTTCGTCCTGCATTTGAAGCTATATCACTTATATCCCAAGTGTTTGAAGCTAAATCATTTGCTTCGCATGGATTTGAAGTTAAAACCTCCACATCGCAATGATTTGAAGATAAATCATGTGATTCGCTTGGATTTGGAGCTAAATCATTTGTTTCGCACGATTTGAAGCTAATCCATGTGTCCGGCATGAATTTTAAGCTAAATCATGCGTTTCGCATGGATTTGAAGCTAACTCGTTTGTTTCGTCTGCATTTCAAGCTATATCACTTATATCGGAAGTATTTGAAGCTTAATCATTTGTTTCGCCCGGATTTGAAGCTAATCCTTCTACATCGCATTGATTTGCAGCTAAATCATGTTTTTCGCATAGATTTGAAGCTAGATCATTTGTTTCGCACGAATTTGAAGCTAATCCATGTGTTCGGCATGAATTTTAAGCTAAATCATATGTCTCGCATGGATTTGAAGCTAACTCGTTTGTTTCGTCTGCATTTGAAGCTATATCACTTATATCGGAAGTATTTGAAGCTAAATCATTTTTTTCGCGCGGATTTGAAGCTAAACCTTCTACATCGCGTTGATTCGAAGCTAAAGCATGTGTTTTAGCATTGATTTGAAGCCAAATCATGTGTTTCCCTTGGACATGAAGCTATCTCGATTGTTTCGTCTGAATTTGAAGCTATATCACTTATATCGCAAGTATCCTGAAGCTTAATCATTTGTTAGGCATGGATTTGAAGATAAACCTTCTACATAGCATCGATTTAAAGCTTAATCATGAGTTTTGCAAGGATTTGAATCTGTCTCGTTTGTTTCTCCTGCATTTGAAGCTGTATCACTTATATCGCATGTATCTGATGCTATATCATTTTTGTCGCATGGATTCGATGCTAGCCTTCTACTTCGCATTGATTTGAAGCCAAATCATGTGTTTCCCTTGGACATGAAGCTATCTCGATTGTTTCGTCTGAATTTGTAGCTATATCACTTATACTCGCAAGTATCTGACGCTTAATCATTTGTTAGGCATGGATTTGAAGATAAACCTTCTACATAGCATTGATTTAAAGCTTAATCATGAGTTTTGCATGATTTGAATCTGTCTCCTTTGTTTCTACTGCATTTGAAGCTATATCACTTATATCGCATGTATCTGATGCTATATCTTTTGTGTCGCATGGATTTGATACTGAGCCATCTACTTCGTATTGATTTGAAGCTAAATCATGTGTATAGCATGGTTTTTGAAGCTAATTCATTTGATTCGTCTGCATTTGAAGCTATATCAGTTATATCCCAAGCGTTTGATGCTAGATCATTTGTTTCGCATGGATTTGAAGCTAAACCTTCTACATCGCATTGATTTGAAGTTAAATCATGTTTTTCGCGTGGATATGATGCTAACTCGTTTGTTTCGTCTGCATTTGAAGCTATATCACTTATATCGCAAGTATCTGAAGCTAAATGATTTGTTTCGCATGGATTTGAAGCTAAACCTTCTTCATCGCATTAATTTGAAGCTAAATCATCTGTATCGCTTGGATTTGAAGATAACTCATTTGTTTCGTCTGCATTTGAAGCTATGTCACTTATATCGCAAGTATCTGAAGCTAAATCATTGGTTTCGCATGGATTTGAAATTAAACCTTCTACACCGCATTGATTTGCTGCTAATCTTGTGTTTCGCATGGATTTTGTAGCTAACTCGATTGATTCGTCTGCATTTGAAGCTATGTCACTTAAATCCCAAGCGTTTTAGGGTAAATCATGTGTTTCGCACGGATTTGAAGCTAAATCATTTGTTTCGCACGAATTTGAAGCTAATCCATGTGTTCGGCATGAATTTTAAGCTAAATCATGCGTTTCGCATGGATTTGATGCTAACTCGTTTGTTTCGTCTGCATTTCAAGCTATATCACTTATATCGGAAGTATTTGAAGCTAAATCATTTGTTTCGCCCGGATTTGAAGCTAATCTTTCTACATCGCATTGATTTGCAGCTAAATCATGTTTTTTCGCATGATTTGAAGCTAGATCATTTGTTTCGCACGAATTTGAAGCTAATCCATGTGTTCGGCATGAATTTTAAGCTAAATCATATGTTTCGCATGGATTTGAAGCTAACTCGTTTGTTTCGTCTGAATTTGAAGCTATATCACTTATATCGCAAGTATCTGAAGCTTAATCATTTGTTAGGCATGGATTTGAAGATAAACCATCTACATAGCATCGATTTAAAGCTTAATCATGAGTTTTGCAAGATTTGAATCTGTCTCGTTTGTTTCTCCTGCATTTGAAGCTGTATCACTTATATCGCATGTATCTGATGCTATATCATTTGTGTCGCATGGATTCGATGCTAAGCCTTCTACTTCGCATTGATTTGAAGCTAAATCATGTGTTTAGCATGGTTTTTGAAGCTAACTCATTTGATTCGTCTGCATTTGAAGCTATATCAGTTATATCCCAAGTGTTTGATGCTAAATCATTTGTTTCGCATGGATTTGAAGCTAAACCTTCTACATCGCATTGATTTGAAGTTAAATCATGTTTTTTCGCGTGGATATGATGCTAACTCGTTTGTTTCGTCTGCATTTGAAGCTATATCACTTATATCGCAAGTATCTGAAGCTAAATGATTTGTTTCGCAT
The DNA here is from genome assembly GCF_051020955.1 of Megalopta genalis. Taxonomy (NCBI): domain Eukaryota; kingdom Metazoa; phylum Arthropoda; class Insecta; order Hymenoptera; family Halictidae; genus Megalopta; species Megalopta genalis. The sequence continues at coordinate 65,270 of NW_027477040.1, read as the reverse complement.
GGATTTGAAGCTAAACCTTCTACATCGCATTATTTGAAGCTAAATCATCTGTATCGCTTGGATTTGAAGATAACTCATTTGTTTCGTCTGCATTTGAAGCTATGTCACTTATATCGCAAGTATCTGAAGCTAAATCATTGGTTTCGCATGGATTATCGCATTGATTTGCTGCTAAATCTTGTGTTTCGCATGGATTTTGTAGCTAACTCGATTGATTCGTCTGCATTTGAAGCTATGTCACTTAAATCCCAAGCGTTTTAGGGTAAATCATGTGTTTTCGCACGGATTTGAAGCTAAATCATTTGTTTCGCACGAATTTGAAGCTAATCCATGTGTTCGGCATGAATTTTAAGCTAAATCATGCGTTTCGCATGGATTTGATGCTAACTCGTTTGTTTCGTCTGTATTTCAAGCTATATCACTTATATCGGAAGTATTTGAATCTAAATCATTTGTTTCGCCCGGATTTGAAGCTAATCTTTCTACATCGCATTGATTTGCAGCTAAATCATGTTTTTCGCATGGATTTGAAGCTAGATCATTTGTTTCGCACGAATTTGAAGCTAATCCATGTGTTCGGCATGAATTTTAAGCTAAATCATATGTTTCGCATGGATTTGAAGCTAACTCGTTTGTTTTCGTCTGAATTTGAAGCTATATCACTTATATCGCAAGTATCTGAAGCTTAATCATTTGTTAGGCATGGATTTGAAGATAAACCATCTACATAGCATCGATTTAAAGCTTAATCATGAGTTTTGCAAGGATTTGAATCTGTCTCGTTTGTTTCTCCTGCATTTGAAGCTGTATCACTTATATCGCATGTATCTGATGCTATATCATTTGTGTCGCATGGATTCGATGCTAAGCCTTCTACTTCGCATTGATTTGAAGCTAAATCATGTGTTTAGCATGGTTTTTGAAGCTAACTCATTTGATTCGTCTGCATTTGAAGCTATATCAGTTATATCCCAAGTGTTTGATGCTAAATCATTTGTTTCGCATGGATTTGAAGCTAAACCTTCTACATCGCATTGATTTGAAGTTAAATCATGTGTTTCGCATGGATATGATGCTAACTCGTTTGTTTCGTCTGCATTTGAAACTATACAACTTACATCGCAAGTATCTGAAGCTAAATCATTGGTTTCGCATGGATTTGAAGCTAAACGTTCTACATCGCATTGATTTGAAGCTAAATCATGTGTTTAGCTTGGATATGAAGCTAAACCTTCTACATCGCATTGATTTGAAGCCAAATCATGTGTTTCGCTTGGATATGAAGCTAACTCGTTTGTTTCGTCTTCATTTGAAGCTATATAACTTATATCGCAAGTATCTGACGCTTAATCATTTGTTAGGCATGGATTTGAAGATAAACCTTCTACATAGCATTGATTTAAAGCATAATCATGAGTTTTGCATGGATTTGAATCTGTCTCCTTTTGTTTCTACTGCATTTGAAGCTATATCACTTATATCGCATGTATCTGATGCTATATCATTTGTGTCGCATGGATTTGATGCTGAGCCTTCTACTTCGCATTGATTTGAAGCTAAATCATTTGTTTCGCATGGATTTGATGCTAAACCTTCTACATCGCATTGATTTGAAGTTAAATCATGTTTTTTCGCTTGGATATGATGCTAACTCGTTTGTTTCTTCTGCATTTGAAGCTATATCACTTATATCGCAAGTATCTGAAGCTTATCATTTCTTAGGCATGGATTTGAGCAAAATCTTCTACATAGCATTGATTTGAAGCTAAATCATGTGTATAGCTTGAATATGATGCTAACTCATTTGATTCGTCTGCATTTGAAGCTACATCACTTATATCATATGTGTTTGAAGCTAAATCATTTGTTTCGCATGGATTTGAAGCTAAACCTTCTACATCGCATTGATTTGAAGTTAAATCATGTTCTTCGCTTGGATATGATGCTAACTCGTTTGTTTAGTCTGCATTTGAAGCTATATAACTTACATCGCAAGTATCTGAAGCTAAATCATTGGTTTTGCATGGATTTGAAGCTAAACGTTCTACATCGCATTGATTTGAAGCTAAATCATGTGTTTAGCTTGGATATGATGCTAACTCGTTTGTTTCTTCTGCATTTGAAGCTATATCACTCATATCGCAAGTATCTGATGCTATATCATTTGCGTCGCATGGATTTGATGCTAAGCCTTCTACTTCGCATTGATTTGAAGCTAAATCATTTGTTTCGCATGGATTTGAAGCTAAACCTTCTACATCGCATTGATTTGAAGCCAAATCACGTGTTTCGCTTGGACATGAAGCTATCTCGATTGTTTCGGCTGAATTTGAATCTATATCACTTATATCGCAAGTATCTGAAGCTTAATCATTTGTTAGGCATGGATTTGAAGATAAACCTTCTACACAGCATCGATTTAAAGCTTAATCATGAGTTTTGCAAGGATTTGAATCTGTCTCGTTTGTTTCTCCTGCATTTGAAGCTGTATCACTTATATCGCATGTATCTGATGCTATATCATTTGTGTCGCATGGATTTGATGCTAAGCCTTCTACTTCGCATTGATTTGAAGCTAAATCATGTGTTTAGCATGGTTTTTGAAGCTAACTCATTTGATTCGTCTGCATTTGAAGCTATATCAGTTATATCCCAAGTGTTTGATGCTAAATCATTTGTTTCGCATGGATTTGAAGCTAAACCTTCTACATCGCATTGATTTGAAGTTAAATCATGTGTTTCGCTTGGATATGATGCTAACTCGATTGTTTCGTCTGCATTTGAAGCTATACAACTTACATCGCAAGTATCTGAAGCTAAATCATTGGTTTCGCATGGATTTGAAGCTAAACGTTCTACATCGCATTGATTTGAAGCTAAATCATGTGTTTAGCTTGGATATGAAGCTAAACCTTCTACATCGCATTGATTTGAAGCCAAATCATGTGTTTCGCTTGGATATGATGCTAACTCGATTGTTTCGTCTGCATTTGAAGCTATACAACTTACATCGCAAGTATCTGAAGCTAAATCATTTGTTTCGCCCGGATTTGAAGCTAATCTTTCTACATCGCATTGATTTGCAGCTAAATCATGTTTTTCGCATGGATTTGAAGCTAGATCATTTGTTTCGCACGAATTTGAAGCTAATCCATGTGTTCGGCATGAATTTTAAGCTAAATCATATGTTTCGCATGGATTTGAAGCTAACTCGTTTGTTTCGTCTGCATTTGAAGCTATATCACTTATATCGGAAGTATTTGAAGCTAAATCATTTTTTTCGCGCGGATTTGAAGCTAAACCTTCTACATCGCATTGATTCGAAGCTAAAGCATGTGTTTTCGCATTGATTTGAAGCCAAATCATGTGTTTCGCTTGGACATGAAGCTATCTCGATTGTTTCGTCTGAATTTGAAGCTATATCACTTATATCGCAAGTATCTGAAGCTTAATCATTTGTTAGGCATGGATTTGAAGATAAACCTTCTACATAGCATCGATTTAAAGCTTAATCATGAGTTTTGCAAGGATTTGAATCTGTCTCGTTTGTTTCTCCTGCATTTGAAGCTGTATCACTTATATCGCATGTATCTGATGCTATATCATTTGTGTCGCATGGATTCGATGCTAAGCCTTCTACTTCGCATTGATTTGAAGCTAAATCATGTGTTTAGCATGGTTTTTGAAGCTAACTCATTTGATTCGTCTGCATTTGAAGCTATATCACTTATATCGCAACTATCTGATGTTAAATCATTTGTTTCGCATGGATTTGAAGCTAAACCTTCTACATCGCATTGATTTGAAGCTAAATCATGTGTTTCGCTTGGATTTGAAGCTAACTCGTTTGTTTCGTCTACATTTGAGGCTATATCATTTATATCGCAAGTATCTGAAGCTTAATCATTTGTTAGGCATGGATTTGAAGCTAAACCTTCTACTTCGCATTGATTTGAAGCTTAATCATGGATTTCGCATCGATTTGAAGCTAACTCGTTTGTTTCGTCTGCATTTGATGATATATCACTTATATCGCAAGTATATGAAGCTAAATCATTTGTGTCGCATGGATTTGAAGCTAAACCTTCTACATAGCATTGATTTGAAGCTTAATCATGTGTTTTTGCATGGATTTGAAGCTATATCACCTGTATCGCAAGTATTTGAAGAAAAATCACTTGTTTCGCTCGGATTTGAAGCTAACTCGTTTGTTTTCGTCTGCATTTGAAGCTATATCACATATATCCCAAGTGTTTGAAGCTAAATCATTTGTTTTCGCATGGATTTGAAGCTAAACCTTCTACATCGCATTGATTTGAAGCTAATCCTTCTACATCGCATTGATTTGAAGCAAAACCTTCTACATCGCATTGATTTAAAGCTAAATCATGTGTTTCGCTTGGATATGAAGCTAACTCGTTGTTTCGTCCGCATTTGAAGCTATATCACTTATATCGCAAGTATCTGAAGCTTATTCATTTGTGTCGCATGGATTTGAAGCTAAACCGTCTACATAGCATTGATTTGAAGATTAATCATGTGTTTTGCATGGATTTGAAGCTAACTCTTTTGTTTCTCCTGCATTTGAAGTTATATCACTTATATCGCATGTATCTGATGCTAAATCATTTGTATCGCATAGATTTGAAGCTAATCCTTCTAGTTCGAATTGATTTGAAGCTAAATCATGTGCTTCGCATGGATTTGAAGCTGACTCGTTTGTTTCGGTAAGCATTTGACGCTATATCTCTTATATCGAACGTATCTGAAGCTATATCATTTGTGTCGCATAGATTTGATGCTAAACCTTCTATATGGCATTGATTTGAAGCTAAATCATGCGTTTCGCGTGAATTTGAAGCTAAATTTTCTACATCGCATTGATTTGCAGCTAAATCATGTGTTTCGCATGGATTTGAAGCTAACTCGATTGTTTCGTCTGCATTTGAAGCTATATCACTTATATCCCAAGTGTTTGAAGCTAAATCATTTGCTTCGCATGGATTTGAAGCTCAACCTTCCACATCGCATGGATTTGAAGCTCAACCTTCTACATCGCATTGATTTGAAGCTAAATCATGTGTTTCGCTTGGATTTGAAGCTATCTCTTTTGTTTCGTCTGCATTTCAAGCTATATCACTCATATCGCATGTATCTGATGCTGAATCATTTGTATCGCATGGATTTGAAGATAATCCTTCTACTTCGAATTGATTTGAAGCTAAATCATGTGTTTCGCTTGGATATGAAGCTAACTCGTTAGTTTCGTCTGCATTTGAAGCTATATCTCTTATATCGCAAGTATCTGAAGCTATATCATTTGTGTCGCATGGATTTGTAGCTAAACATTCTATATCGCATTGATTTGAAGCGAAATCATGTGTTTCGCGTGGATTTGAAGCTAAATCTTCTACATCGCATTCCTTTGAAGCTAAATCATGTGTTTCGCTTGATTTGAAGCTAACTCGTTTGTTTCTTCTCCATTTGAAGCTATATCACTTATATCCCAAGTGTTTGAAGCTAAATCATTTTTTTTCGCATGGATTTGAAGCTAAACCTTCCACATCGCATTGATTTAAAGCTAAATCATGTGTATCGCTTGGATATGAAGCTAACTCGTTTGTTTTCGTCTGCATTTGAAGCTATTTCACTTATATCGCATGTATCTGATGCTAAATCATTTGTGTCGCATGGATTTGAAGCTAAACCTTCTATATCGCATTGATTTGAAGCTAGATGATGTGTTTCGCGTGGATTTGAAGCTAAACGTTCTACATCGCATTGATTTGAAGCTAAATCATGTGTTTCGCTTGGTTTTGAAACTATCTCGTTTGTTTCGTCTGCATTTCAAGCTATATCACTTATATCGCAACTATCTGATGTTAAATCATTTGTTTCGCATGGATTTGAATCTAACTCGTTTGTTTCGTCTGCATTTGAAGCTATGTCACTTATATCCCAAGTGTTTGAATCTAAATCATTTGTTTCGCATGGATTTGAAGCTATACTTTCTACATAGCATTGATTTGAAGCTTAATCACGTGTTTTGTATGGATTTGTAGCTAACTCGTTTGTTTACCCTGCATTTAAAAGCTATATCACTTATACCGCAACTATCTGATGTTAAATCATTTGTTTCGCATGGATTTGAAGCTAAACCTTCTACATCGCATTGATTTAAAGCTTAATCATGTGTTTCGCTTGGATATGAAGCTAACTCGTTGTTTCGTCCGCATTTGAATCTATATCACTTATATCGCAAGTATCTGAAGCTTATTCATTTGTGTTGCATGGATTTGAAGCTAAACCTTCTACATAGCATTGATTTGAAGATTAATCATGTGTTTTGCATGGATTTGAAGCTAACTCGTTTTGTTTCTCCTGTATTTGAAGCTATATCACTTATATCCCAAGTGTTCAAAGCTAAATCATTTGCTTCGCAAGGATTTGAAGTTAAACCTTCTACATCGCATTGATTTGAAGCTAAATCATGTGTTTAGCTTGGATATGATGCTAACTCGTTTGTTTCTTCTGCATTTGAAGCTATATCACTCATATCGCAAGTATCTGATGCTATATCATTTGCGTCGCATGGATTTGATGCTAAGCCTTCTACTTCGCATTGATTTGAAGCTAAATCATTGTTTCGCATGGATTTGAAGCTAGATCATTTGTGTCGCACGAATTTGAAGCTAATCCATGTGTTCGGCATGAATTTTAAGCTAAATCATATGTTTCGCATGGATTTGAAGCTAACTCGTTTGTTTCGTCTGCATTTGAAGCTATATCACTTATATCGGAAGTAGTTGAAGCTAAATCATTTTTTTCGCGCGGATTTGAAGCTAAACATTCTACATCGCATTGATTCGAAGCTAAAGTATGTGTTTCGCATCGATTTGAAGCTAACTCGTTTGTTTCGTCTGCATTTGAAGCTATATCACTTATATCCCAAGTGTTTGAAGCTAAATCATTTGTTTCGCATGGATTTGAAGCTAAACATTCTACATCGCATTAATTTTAACTAAATCATGTGTTTCGCACGGAATTGAAACTAACTGGTTGGTTTTCGTCTGCATTTGAAGCTATGTCACTTATATCGCAAGTATCTGAAGCTAAATCATTGGTTTCGCATGGATTTGATGCTAAACCTTCTACATACCATTGATTTGATGCTAAATCAAGTTTTTCGCATGGATTTGAAGCTAAGTCGTTTCTTTCGTCTGTATTTGAAGCTATGTCCACTTATATCGCAAGTATCTGAAGATAAATCATTGGTTTCGCATGGATTTGAAGCTAAACCTTCTACATCGCGTTGATTTGAAGCTAAATCATATGTTTCGCTTGGATTTGAAGATAAACCTTCTACTTCGCATTGATTTGAAGCTAAATCATGTGTATCGCATGGATTTTAAAGCTAACTGGATTGATTCGTCTGCATTTGAAGCTATATCACTCATATCCCAAGTGTTTGAAGTTAAGTCATTTGTTTCGCATGGATTTAACGCTAAACCTTCTAAAACCGCTTTGACTTTTAGCTGAATCATGTGATTCGCTTGGATTTGAAGCTAAATCATTTGTTTCGCATGGATTTGAAGCTAAACCTTCTACATAGCATTGATCTGTAGGTTAATCATGTTTTTTGTATGGATTTGAAGCTAACTCGTTTGTTTCCCCTGCATTTGAAAGCTATATCACTTATATCCCAAGCATTTGAAATTAAAACATTTGTTTCGCATGGAAATGAAATTAAAACATCTACATCGCATTGATTAGAAGCTAAATCATGTGTTCCGCTTGCATATGAAGCTAACTCGTTCGTTTCGCCTACATTTGACGCTATATCACCTATATCGCAAGTATCTAAAGCTAAATCATTTGTTTCGCATGGATTTGAAGCTAAACCTTCTACATCGCTTTGATTTGAAGCTAAATCATGTGTTTCGCTTGGATTTGAAGATAACTCATTTGTTTCGTCTGCATTTGGAGCTATATCACTTAGATCGCAAGTATCTGAAGCTAAATCATTTTTTTAGCATGGATTTTGATGTTAAGCCTTCTACTTAGCATTGATTTGAAGCTAAATCATGTGTTTCGCTTGTTTATGATGCTAACTCGTTTGTTTCGTCTGCATTTGAAGCTATATCACTTATATCGCAAGTATCTGAAGCCTAATCATTTGTTAGGCATGGATTTGAAGATAAACCTTCTACATAGCATTGATTTAAAGCTTAGTCATGAGTTTTGCATGGATTTGAATCTGTCTCGTTGTTTCTCCTGTATTTGAAGCTATAACACTTATATCGCATGTATCTGATGCTATATCATTTGTGTCGCATGGATTTGATGCTAAGCCTTCTACTTCGCATTTATTTGAAGCTAAATCATGTGTATAGCATGGTTTTTTGAAGCTAATTCACTTGATTCGTCTGCATTTGAAGCTATATCAGTTACATCCCAAGTGTTTGATGCTAAATCATTTGTTTCGCATGGATTTGAAGCTAAACCTTCTACATCGCATTGATTTGAAGTTAAATCATGTGTTTTTGCTTGGATATGATGCTAAGTCGTTTGTTTCGTCTGCATTTGAAGCTATATAACTTACATCGCAAGTATCTGAAGCTAAATCATTGGTTTCGCATGGATTTGAAGCTAAACCTTCCACATCGCATTGATTTAAAGCTAAATCATGTGTATCGCTTGGATATGAAGCTAACTCGTTTGTTTCGTCTGCATTTGAAGCTATTTCACTTATATCGCATGTATCTGATGCTAAATCATTTGTGTCGCATGGATTTGAAGCTAAACCTTCTATATCGCATTGATTTGAAGCTAGATGATGTGTTTCGCGGTGGATTTGAAGCTAAACGTTCTACATCGCATTGATTTGAAGCTAAATCATGTGTTTCGCTTGGTTTTGAAACTATCTCGTTTGTTTCGTCTGCATTTCAAGCTATATCACTTATATCGCAACTATCTGATGTTAAATCATTTGTTTCGCATGGATTTGAATCTAACTCGTTTGTTTCGTCTGCATTTGAAGCTATGTCACTTATATCCCAAGTGTTTGAATCTAAATCATTTGTTTCGCATGGATTTGAAGCTATACTTTCTACATAGCATTGATTTGAAGCTTAATCACGTGTTTTGTATGGATTTGTAGCTAACTCGTTTGTTTACCCTGCATTTCAAGCTATATCACTTATACCGCAACTATCTGATGTTAAATCATTTGTTTCGCATGGATTTGAAGCTAAACCTTCTACATCGCATTGATTTAAAGCTAAATCATGTGTTTCGCTTGGATATGAAGCTAACTCGTTGTTTCGTCCGCATTTGAATCTATATCACTTATATCGCAAGTATCTGAAGCTTATTCATTTGTGTCGCATGGATTTGAAGCTAAACCTTCTACATAGCATTGATTTGAAGATTAATCATGTGTTTTGCATGGATTTGAAGCTAACTCGTTTGTTTCTCCTGTATTTGAAGCTATATCACTTATATCCCAAGTGTTCAAAGCTAAATCATTTGCTTCGCAAGGATTTGAAGTTAAACCTTCCACATCGCATTGATTTGAAGCTAAATCATGTGTTTCGCTTGGATTTGAAGCTATCTCGTTTGTTTCTTCTGCATTTGAAGCTATATCACTTATATCGCATGTATCTGATGCTATATCATTTGTGTCGCATGGATTTGATGCTAAGCCTTCTACTTCGCATTGATTTGAAGCTAAATCATTTGTTTCGCATGGATTTGAAGCTAAACCTTCTACATCGCATTGATTTGAAGCCAATTAATGTGTTTCGCTTGGATATGAAGTTAACTCGTTTGTTTCGTCTGCATTTGAAGCTATATAACTTATATCGCAAGTATCTGACGCTTAATCATTTGTTAGGCATGGATTTGAAGATAAAACTTCTAGATAGCATTGATGATTTAAAGCTTAATCATGAGTTTTGCATGGATTTGAATCTGTCTCGTTTGTTTCTCCTGCATTTGAAGCCATATCACTTATATCGCATGTATCTAATGCTATATCATTTGTGTTGCATGGATTTGATGCTGAGCCTTCTACTTCGTATTGATTTGAAGCTAAATCATGTGTATAGCATGTTTTTGAAGCTAATTCATTCATTCCTCTGCATTTGAAGCTATATCAGTTATATCCAAGTGTTTGATGCTAAATCATTTGTTTCGCATGGATTTGATGCTAAACCTTCTACATCGCATTGATTTGAAGCTAAATCATGTGTTTAGCTTGGATATGATGCTAACTCGTTTGTTTCTTCTGCATTTGAAGCTATATCACTCATATCGCAAGTATCTGATGCTATATCATTTGCGTCGCATGGATTTGATGCTAAGCCTTCTACTTCGCATTGATTTGAAGCTAAATCATTGTTTCGCATGGATTTGAAGCTAGATCATTTTTATCGCACGAATTTGAAGCTAATCCATGTGTTCGGCATGAATTTTAAGCTAAATCATATGTTTCGCATGGATTTGAAGCTAACTCGTTTGTTTCGTCTGCATTTGAAGCTATATCACTTATATCGGAAGTAGTTGAAGCTAAATCATTTTTTTCGCGCGGATTTGAAGCTAAACATTCTACATCGCATTGATTCGAAGCTAAAGTATGTGTTTCGCATCGATTTGAAGCTAACTCGTTTGTTTCGTCTGCATTTGAAGCTATATCACTTATATCCCAAGTGTTTGAAGCTAAATCATTTGTTTCGCATGGATTTGAAGCTAAACCTTCTACATCGCATTGATTTAAAGCTAAATCATGTGTTTCGCTTCGATATGAAGCTAACTCGTTTGTTTCGTCTGCATTTGAAGCTATATCTCTTATATCGAAAGTATCTGAAGGTAAATCATTTGTATCGCATGGATTTGAAGCTAAACCTTCTATATCGCCTTGATTTGAAGCTAAATCATGTGTTTGGCGCGTATTTGACGCTAAACCTTCTACATCGCATTGATTTGAAGCTAAGTCATGTGTTTCGCTTGGATTTGAAGCTATCTCGTTTTTTTCGTCTGCATTTGAAGCTATATCACTTCTATCGCAACTATCTGATGTTAAATCATTTGTTTCGCATGGATTTGAAGCTAAATCTTCTATATCGCATTTATTTGCAGCTGAATCATGTGTTTCGTATGGATTTGAAGCTAACTCGTTTGCTTCGTCTGCATTTGAAGCTATATCACTTATATCCCAAGTGTTTGAAGCTAAATCATTTTTTTCGCATGGATTTGAAGCTAAACCTTCTACATCGCATTGATTTAAAGCTAAATCATGTGTTTCGCTTGGATATGAAGCAAACTCGTTGTTTCGTCTGCATTTGAAGCTATATCACTTATATCGCAAGTATCTCAAGCTTATTCATTTGTGTCGCATGGATTTGAAGCTAAACCATCTACACACCATTGATTTGAAGATTATTCATTTGTTTCGCGTGGATTTGAAGCTAAACCTTCTACATCGCCTTGATTTGAAGCTGGATCATGTGTTTCGCTTGGATATGAAGCTAACTCGTTGTTTCGTCTGCATTTGAAGCTATATCACTTATATCGCAAGTATCTGAAGCTTATACATTTGTGTAGCATGGATTTGAAGCTAAACATTCTATATCGCATTGATTTGAAGCTAAATCATGTGTTTTACGTGGATTTGAAGCTAAACCATCTACATCGCATTGATTTGAAGCTAAATCATGTGTTTCGCTTGATTTGAAGCTAACTCGTTTGTTTCGTCTGTACTTGAAGCTATATCACTTATATCGCAACTATCTGATGTTAAATCATTTGTTTCGAATTGATTTGAATCTAACTCGTTTGTTTCGTCTGAATTTGAAGCTATATCACTTATATCCCAAGTGTTTGAAGCTAAATCATTTGTTTCGCATGGATTTGAAGCTAAACCTTCTACATCGCATTGATTTAAAGCTAAATCATGTGTTTCGCTTGGATATGAAGCGAACTCGTTGTTTCGTCCGCATTTGAAGCTATATCACTTATATCGCAAGTATCTCAAGCTTATTCATTTGTGTCGCATGGATTTGAAGCTAAACCTTCTACACACCATTGATTTGAAGATTATTCATTTGTTTCGCGTGGATTTGAAGCTAAACCTTCTACATCGCATTGATTTGAAGCTGGATCATGTGTTTCGCTTGAATATGAAGCAAACTCGTTGTTTCGTCCGCATTTGAAGCTATATCACTTATATCGCAAGTATCTGAAGCTTATACATTTGTGTCGCATGGATTTGAAGCTAAACCTTCTACATACCATTGATTTGAAGCTAAATCATGTGCTTCGCATGGATATGAAGCTAACTCGTTTGTTTCGTCTGCATTTGAAGCTATATCTCTTATATCGCAAGTATCTGAAGCTATATCATTTGTGTCGCATGGATTTGAAGCTAAGTCATGTGTTTCGCTTGGATTTGAAGCTATCTCGTTTTTTTCGTCTGCATTTGAAGCTATATCACTTATATCGCAACTATCTCATGTTATTTCATTTGTTTCGCATGGATTTGAATCTAACTCGTTTGTTTCGTCTGCATTTGAAGCTATATCACTTATATCCCAAGTGTTTGAAGCTAAATCGTTTGTTTCGCATGGATTTGAAGCTAAAGTTCCTACATAGCATTGATTTGAAGCTTAATCACGTGTTTTGTATGGATTTGTAGCTAACTCGTTTGTTTCCCCTGCATTTGAAGCTATATCACTTATATCGCTACTATCTGATGATAAATCATTTGTTTCGCATGGATTTGAAGCTAAACCTTCTACATCGTATTGATTTAAAGCTAAATCATGTGTTTCGCTTGTATGTGAAGCTAACTCGTTGTTTCGTCCGCATTTGAAGCTATATCACTTATATCGCAAGTATCTGAAGCTTATTCATTTGTGTCGCATGGATTTAAGCTAAACCTTCTACATACCATTGATTTGAAGATTAATCATGTGTTTTGCATGGATTTGAAGCTAACTCGTTTGTTTCTCCTGCATTTGAAGCTCTACCAATTATATCGCAACTATCTGAAGTTAATTCATTTGTTTCGCATGGATTTGAAGCTAAACCTTCTACATCGCATTGATTTAAAGCTAAATCATGTGTTTCGCTTGGATATGAAGCAAACTCGTTGTTTCGTCCGCATTTGAAGCTATATCACTCATATCGCAAGTATCTCAAGCTTATTCATTTGTGTCGCATGGATTTGAAGCTAAACCTTCTACACATCATTGATTTGAAGATTATTCATTTGTTTCGCATGGATTTGAAGCTAAACCTTCTACATACCATTGATTTGAAGATTAATCATGTGTTTCGCTTGGACGTGAAGCTAACTCGTTGTTTCGTCCGCATTTGAATCTATATCACTTATATCGCAAGTATCTGAAGCTTATTCTTTTGTGTCGCATGGATTTGAAGCTAAACCTTCTACATACCATTGATTTGAAGATTAATCATGTGTTTGGCTTGGATTTTAAGCAATCTCGTTTGTTTCGTCTGCATTTGAAGCTGTATCACTTATATCCCAAGTGTTTGAAGCTAAATCATTTGCTTCGCATGGATTTGAAGTTAAACCTTCTACATCGCATTGATTTGCAGCTAAATCATGTGTTTCGCATGGATTTGAAGCTAAACCTTCTATATCGCATTGATTTGAAGCTAAATCATGTGTTTCGCGTGTATTTGAAGCTAAAAATTCTACATCGCATTGATTTGAAGCTAAATCATGTGTTTCGCTTGGATTTGATGCTATCTAGTTTGTTTCGTCTGCATTTGAAGCTATATCTCTTATATCGCAAGTATCTGAAGCTATATCATTTGTGTCGCATGGATTTGAATCTAAACCTTCTATATGGCATTGATTTGAAGCTAAATCATGTGTTTCGCGTGGATTTGACGCTAAACCTTCTACATCGCATTGATTTGAAGCTAAATCATGTGTTTCGCTTGGATTTGGAGCTATCTCGTTTGTTTCGTCTGCATTTGAAGCTGTATCACTTATATCCCAAGCGTTTGAAGCTAAATCATTTGCTCCGCATGGATTTGAAGTTAAACCTTCTATATCGCATTGATTTGAAGCTAATTCATGTGTTTGGTGTGTATTTGACGCTAAACCTTCTACATCGCATTGATTTGAAGCTAAGTCATGTGTTTAGCTTGGATTTGAAGCTATCTCGCTTTTATCGTCTGCATTTGAAGCTATATCACTTATATCGCAACTATCTGATGTTAAATCATTTGTTTCGCATGGATTTGAAGCTAAATCTTCTATATCGCATTTATTTGCAGCTGAATCATGTGTTTCGTATGGATTTGAAGCTAACTCGTTTGCTTCGTCTGCATTTGAAGCTATATCACTTATATCCCAAGTGTTTGAAGCTAAATCATTTGTTTCGCATGGATTTGAAGCTAAACCTTCTATATCGCATTGATTTGAAGCTAAATCATGTGTTTCGCTTGATTTGAAGCTAACTCGTTTGTTTCGTCTGCACTTGAAGCTATATCACTTATATCGCAACTATCTGATGTTAAATCATTTGTTTCGCATTGATTTGAATCTAACTCGTTTGTTTCGTCTGAATTTGAAGCTATATCACTTATATCCCAATTGTTTGAAGCTAAATAATTTGTTTCGCATGGATTTGATGCTAAACTTGCTACATACCATTGATTTGAAGCTTAATCACGTGTTTAGTATGGATTTGTAGCTAACTCGTTTGTTTCCCCTGCATTTGAAGTTATATCAATTATATCGCAACTATATGATGTTAAATCATTTGTTTCGCATGGATTTGAAGCTAAACCTTCTACATCGCATTGATTTAAAGCTAAATCATGTGTTTCGCTTGGATATGAAGCAAACTCGTTGTTTCGTTCGCATTTGAAGCTATATCACTTATATCGCAAGTATCTCAAGCTTATTCATTTGTGTCGCATGGATTTGAAGCTAAACCTTCTACATACCATTGATTTGAAGATTAATCATGTGTTTTGCATGGATTTGAAGTTAACTCGTTTGTTTCTCCTGCATTTGAAGCTATATCACTTATATCGCATGTATCTGATGCTAAATCATTTGTATCGCATTGATTTGTAGCTAATCCTTCTACTTCGAATTGATTTGAAGCTAAATCATGTGCTTCGCATGGATTTGAAGCTAACTCGTTTGTTTCGTCTGCATTTGAAGCTATATCTCTTATATCGCAAGTATCTGAAGCTATATCATTTTTGTCGCATGGATTTGAAGCTAAACCTTCTACATAGAATTGATTTAAAGCTTATTCATGTGTTTTTCATGGATTTGAAGCTAACTCGTTTGTTTCCCCTGCATTTGAAGCTATATCACATATATCGCAACTGTCTAAACTTAAATCATTTGTATCGCATAGATTTAAAGCTAATCCTTCTACTTCGAATTGATTTGTAGCTAAATCATGTGCTTCGCATGGATTTGAAGCTAACTCGTTTGTTTCGTCTGCATTTGAAGCTATATCTTTTATATCGCAAGTATCTGAAGCTATATCATTTGTGTCGCATGGATTTGAATCTAAACCTTTTCTATATGGCATTGATTTGAAGCTAAATCATGTGTTTCGCGTGGATTTGATGCTAAACCTTCTTCATCGCATTGATTTGAAGATAAATCATGTGTTTCGCTTGGATTTGAAGCTATCTCGTTTGTTTCGTCTGCATTTGAAGCTGTATCACTTATATCCCAAGTGTTTGAAGCTAAATCATTTGCTTCGCATGGATTTGAAGTTAAACCTTCTATATCGCATTGATTTGAAGCTAAATCATGTGTTTGGTGTGTATTTGACGCTAAACCTTCTACATCGCATTGATTTGAAGCTAAGTCATGTGTTTCGCTTGGATTTGAAGCTATCTCGTTTTTTTCGTCTGCATTTGAAGCTATATCACTTATATCGCAACTATCTGATGTTAAATCATTTGTTTCGCATGGATTTGAAGCTAAACCTTCTAGATACCATTGATTTGAAGATTAATCATGTGTTTCGCTTGGATGTGAAGCTAACTCGTTGTTTCGTCGGCATTTGAAGCTATATCACTTATATCGCAAGTATCTGAAGCTTATTCATTTGTGTCGCATGGATTTGAAGCTAAACCTTCTACATACCATTGATTTGAAGATTAATCATGTGTTTCGCTTGGATTTTAAGCTATCTCGTTTGTTTCGTCTGCATTTGAAGCTGTATCACTTATATCCCAAGTGTTTGAAGCTAAATCATTTGCTTCGCATGGATTTGAAGTTAAACCTTCTACATCGCATTGATTTGCAGCTAAATCATGTGTTTCGCATGGATTTGAAACTAAACCTTCTATATCGCATTGATTTGAAGCTAAATCATGTGTTTCGCGAGTATTTGAAGCTAAAAATTCTACATCGCATTGATTTGAAGCTAAATCATGTGTTTCGCGCGGATTTGATGCTAAACCTTCTACATCGCATTGATTTGAAGCTAAATCATGTGTTTCGCTTGGATTTGAAGCTATCTCGTTTGTTTCGTCTGCATTTGAAGCTGTATCACTTATATCCCAAGTGTTTGAAGCTAAATCATTTGCTTCGCATGGATTTGAAGTTAAACCTTCTATATCGCATTGATTTGAAGCTGAATCATGTGTTTGGCTTGTATTTGACGCTAAACCTTCTACACCGCATTGATTTGAAGCTAAGTCATGTGTTTCGCTTGGATTTGAAGCTATCTCGTTTTTTTCGTCTGCATTTGAATCTATATCACTTATATCGCAACTATCTGATGTTAAATCATTTGTTTCGCATGGATTTGAAGCTAAATCTTCTATATCGCATTTATTTGCTGCTGAATCATGTGTTTCGTATGGATTTGAAGCTAATTCGTTTGCTTCGTGTGCATTTGAAGCTATATCACTTTTATCCCAAGTGTTTGAAGCAAAATCATTTTTTTCGCATGGATTTGAAGCTAAACCTTCTACATCGCATTGATTTGAAGCTAAATCATGTGTTTCGCTTGTATTTGAAGCTATCTCGTTTGTTTCCTCTGCATTTGAAGCTGTATCACTTATATCCCAAGTGTTTGAAGCTAAATCATTTGCTTCGCATGGATTTGAAGTTAAACCTTCTATATCGCATTGATTTGAAGCTAAATCATGTGTTTGGTGTGTATTTGACGCTAAACCTTCTACATCGCATTGATTTGAAGCTAAGTCATGTGTTTTGCTTGGATTTGAAGCTATCTCGTTTTTTTCGTCTGCATTTGAAGCTATAACACTTATATCGCAACTATCTGATGTTAAATCATTTGTTTCGCATGGATTTGAAGCTAGATCTTCTATATCGCATTTATTTGCAGCTGAATCATGTGTTTCGTATGGATTTGAAGCTAACTCGTCTGCTTCGTCTGCATTTGAAGCTATATCACTTATATCCCAAGTGTTTGAAGCTAAATCATTTGTTTCGCATGGATTTGAAGCTAATCCTTCTATATCGCATTGATTTGAAGCTAAATCATGCGATTTGCTTGGATTTGAAGCTATCTCTTTTGTTTCGTCTGCATTTGAAGCTATATCACTTATATCGCATGTATCTGATGCTGAATTATTTGTATCACATGGATTTGAAGATAATCCTTCTATTTCGAATCGATTTGAAGCAAAATCATGTGTTTCGCTTGGATATGAAGCTAACTCGTTTGTTTCGTCTGCATTTGAAGCTATATCTCTTATATCGCAAGTATCTGAAGCTATATCATTTGTGTCGCATGGATTTGAAGCTAAACATTCTATATCGCATTGATTTGAAGCTAAATCTTCTACATCGCATTGATTTAAAGCTAAATCATGTGTATCCATTGGATATGAAGCTAACTCGTATGATTCGTCTGCATTTGAAGCTATATCACATATATCCCAAGCGTTTGAAAGTATATCATTTGTTTCGCATGGATTCGAAGCTCACTCGTTTGCTTCGTCTGCATTTGAAGCTATATCACTTATATCCCAAGTGTTTGAAGCTAAATCGTTTGTTTCGCATGGATTTGAAGCTAAAGTTTCTACATAGCATTGATTTGAAGCTTAATCACGTGTTTTGTATGGATTTGTAGCTAACTCGTTTGTTTCCCCTGCATTTGAAGCTATATCACTTATATCGCTACTATCTGATGATAAATCATTTGTTTCGCATGGATTTGATGCTAAACCTTCTACATCGTATTGATTTAAAGCTAAATCATGTGTTTCGCTTGGATGTGAAGCTAACTCGTTGTTTCGTCCGCATTTGAAGCTATATCACTTATATCGCAAGTATCTGAAGCTTATTCATTTGTGTCGCATGGATTTAAGCTAAACCTTCTACATACCATTGATTTGAAGATTAATCATGTGTTTTGCATGGATTTGAAGCTAACTTGTTTGTTTCTCCTGCATTTGAAGCTATATCAATTATATCGCAACTATCTGAAGTTAATTCATTTGTTTCGCATGGATTTGAAGCTAAACCTTCTACATCGCATTGATTTAAAGCTAAATCATGTGTTTCGCTTGGATATGAAGCAAACTCGTTGTTTCGTCCGCATTTGAAGCTATATCACTTATATCGCAAGTATCTCAAGCTTATTCATTTGTGTCGCATGGATTTGAAGCTAAACCTTCTACACATCATTGATTTGAAGATTATTCATTTGTTTCGCATGGATTTGAAGCTAAACCTTCTACATACCATTGATTTGAAGATTAATCATGTGTTTCGCTTGGACGTGAAGCTAACTCGTTGTTTCGTCCGCATTTGAATCTATATCACTTATATCGCAAGTATCTGAAGCTTATTCTTTTGTGTCGCATGGATTTGAAGCTAAACCTTCTACATACCATTGATTTGAAGATTAATCATGTGTTTGGCTTGGATTTTAAGCAATCTCGTTTGTTTCGTCTGCATTTGAAGCTCTATCACTTATATCCCAAGTGTTTGAAGCTAAATCATTTGCTTCGCATGGATTTGAAGTTAAACCTTCTACATCGCATTGATTTGCAGCTAAATCATGTGTTTCGCATGGATTTGAAGCTAAACCTTCTATATCGCATTGATTTGAAGCTAAATCATGTGTTTCGCGTGTATTTGAAGCTAAAAATTCTACATCGCATTGATTTGAAGCTAAATCATGTGTTTCGCTTGGATTTGATGCTATCTAGTTTGTTTCGTCTGCATTTGGAGCTATATCACTTATATCGCAACTATTTGATGTTAAATCATTTGTGTCGCATGTATTTGAAGCTAAACCGTCTACATAGAATTATTTTAAAGCTTATTCATGTGTTTTTCAAGGATTTGGAGCTAACTCGTTTGTTTCCCCTGCATTTGAAGCTATATCACATATATCGCATCTGTCTGAACTTAAATCATTTGTATCGCATAGATTTGAAGCTAATCCTTCTACTTCGAATTGACTTGAAGCTAAATCATGTGCTTCGCATGGATTTGAAGCTTACTCGTTTGTTTCGTCTGCATTTGAAGCTATATCTCTTATATCGCAAGTATCTGAAGCTATATCATTTGTGTCGCATGGATTTGAATCTAAACCTTCTCTATGGCATTGATTTGAAGCTAATTCATGTGTTTCGCGTGGATTTGACGCTAAACCTTCTACATCGCATTGATTTGAAGCTAAATCATGTGTTTCGCTTGGATTTGGAGCTATCTCGTTTGTTTCGTCTGCATTTGAAGCTGTATCACTTATATCCCAAGCGTTTGAAGCTAAATCATTTGCTCCGCATGGATTTGAAGTTAAACCTTCTATATCGCATTGATTTGAAGCTAATTCATGTGTTTGGTGTGTATTTGACGCTAAACCTTCTACATCGCATTGATTTGAAGCTAAGTCATGTGTTTCGCTTGGATTTGAAGCTATCTCGCTTTTATCGTCTGCATTTGAAGCTATATCACTTATATCGCAACTATCTGATGTTAAATCATTTGTTTCGCATGGATTTGAAGCTAAATCTTCTATATCGCATTTATTTGCAGCTGAATCATGTGTTTCGTATGGATTTGAAGCTAACTCGTTTGCTTCGTCTGCATTTGAAGCTATATCACTTATATCCCAAGTGTTTGAAGCTAAATCATTTGTTTCGCATGGATTTGAAGCTAAACCTTCTATATCGCATTGATTTGAAGCTAAATCATGTGTTTCGCTTGATTTGAAGCTAACTCGTTTGTTTCGTCTGCACTTGAAGCTATATCACTTATATCGCAACTATCTGATGTTAAATCATTTGTTTCGCATTGATTTGAATCCAACTCGTTTGTTTCGTCTGAATTTGAAGCTATATCACTTATATCCCAATTGTTTGAAGCTAAATAATTTGTTTCGCATGGATTTGATGCTAAACTTGCTACATACCATTGATTTGAAGCTTAATCACGTGTTTAGTATGGATTTGTAGCTAACTCGTTTGTTTCCCCTGCATTTGAAGTTATATCAATTATATCGCAACTATATGATGTTAAATCATTTGTTTCGCATGGATTTGAAGCTAAACCTTCTACATCGCATTGATTTAAAGCTAAATCATGTGTTTCGCTTGGATATGAAGCAAACTCGTTGTTTCGTCCGCATTTGAAGCTATATCACTTATATCGCAAGTATCTCAAGCTTATTCATTTGTGTCGCATGGATTTGAAGCTAAACCTTCTACACACCATTGATTTGAAGATTATTCATTTGTTTCGCGTGGATTTGAAGCTAAACCTTCTACATCGCCTTGATTTGAAGCTGGATCATGTGTTTCGCTTGGATTTGAAGCTAACTCGTTGTTTCGACCGCATTTGAAGCTATATCACTTATATCGCAAGTATCTGAAGCTTATACATTTGTGTCGCATGGATTTGAAGCTAAACCTTCTACATACCATTGATTTGAAGATGAATCATGTGTTTTGCATGGATTTGAATTTAACTCGTTTGTTTCTCCTGCATTTGAAGCATTATCACTTATATCGCATGTATCTGATGCTAAATCATTTGTATCGCATAGATTTGAAGCTAATCCTTCTACTTCGAATTGATTTGAAGCTAAATCATGTGCTTCGCATGGATATGAAGCTAACTCGTTTGTTTCGTCTGCATTTGAAGCTATATCTCTTATATCGCAAGTATCTGAAGCTTTATCATTTGTGTCGCATGGATTTGAAGCTAAACCTTCTATATCGCATTGATTTGAAGCTAAATCATGCGTTTGGCGTGTATTTGACGCTAAACCTCCTACATCGCATTGATTTGAAGCTAAGTCATGTGTTTCGCTTGGATTTGAAGCTATCTCGTTTTTTTCGTCTGCATTTGAAGCTATATCACTTATATCGCAACTATCTCATGTTATTTCATTTGTTTCGCTTGGATATGAAGCTAACTCGTTTGTTTCGTCTGCATTTGAAGCTATATCATTTGTGTCGCATGGATTTGAAGCTAAACATTCTATATCGCATTGATTTGAAGCTAAATCATGTGTTTCGCGTGGATTTGAAGCTATCTCGTTTGTTTCGTCTGCATTTGAAGCTGTATCACTTATATCCCAAGTGTTTGAAGCTAAATCATTTGCTTCGCATGGATTTGAAGTTAAACCTTCTATATCGCATTGATTTGAAGCTAAATCATGTGTTTGGCTTGTATTTGACGATAAACCTTCTACACCGCATTGATTTGAAGCTAAGTCATGTGTTTCGCTTGGATTTGAAGCTATCTCGTTTTTTTCGTCTGCATTTGAATCTATATCACTTATATCGCAACTATCTGATGTTAAATCATTTGTTTCGCATGGATTTGAAGCTAAATCTTCTATATCGCATTTATTTGCTGCTGAATCATGTGTTTCGTATGGATTTGAAGCTAATTCGTTTGCTTCGTCTGCATTTGAAGCTATATCACTTTTATCCCAAGTGTTTGAAGCAAAATCATTTTTTTCGCATGGATTTGAAGCTAAACCTTCTACATCGCATTGATTTGAAGCTAAATCATGTGTTTCGCTTGTATTTGAAGCTATCTCGTTTGTTTCCTCTGCATTTGAAGCTGTATCACTTATATCCCAAGTGTTTGAAGCTAAATCATTTGTTTCGCATGGATTTGAAGCTAATCCTTCTATATCGCATTGATTTGAAGCTAAATCATGCGATTTGCTTGGATTTGAAGCTATCTCTTTTGTTTCGTCTGCATTTGAAGCTATATCACTTATATCGCATGTATCTGATGCTGAATTATTTGTATCACATGGATTTGAAGATAATCCTTCTATTTCGAATCGATTTGAAGCAAAATCATGTGTTTCGCTTGGATATGAAGCTAACTCGTTTGTTTCGTCTGCATTTGAAGCTATATCTCTTATATCGCAAGTATCTGAAGCTATATCATTTGTGTCGCATGGATTTGAAGCTAAACATTCTATATCGCATTGATTTGAAGCTAAATCTTCTACATTGCATTGATTTAAAGCTAAATCATGTGTATCCATTGGATATGAAGCTAACTCGTATGATTCGTCTGCATTTGAAGCTATATCACATATATCCCAAGCGTTTGAAAGTATATCATTTGTTTCGCATGGATTCGAAGCTCACTCGTTTGCTTCGTCTGCATTTGAAGCTATATCACTTATATCCCAAGTGTTTGAAGCTAAATCATTTGTTTCGCATGGATTTGAAGCTAATCCTTCTATATCGCATTGATTTGAAGCTAAATCATGCGATTTGCTTGGATTTGAAGCTATCACTTTTGTTTCGTCTGCATTTGAAGCTATATCACTTATATCGCATGTATCTGATGCTGAATTATTTGTATCACATGGATTTGAAGATAATCCTTCTATTTCGAATCGATTTGAAGCAAAATCATGTGTTTCGCTTGGATATGAAGCTAACTCGTTTGTTTCGTCTGCATTTGAAGCTATATCATTTGTGTCGCATGGATTTGAAGCTAAACATTCTATATCGCATTGATTTGAAGCTAAATCATGTGTTTCGCGTGGATTTGAAGCTCACTCGTTTGCTTCGTCTGCATTTGAAGCTATATCACTTATATCCCACGTGTTTGAAGCTAAATCATTTGTTTCGCATGGATTTGAAGCTAATCCTTCTATATCGCATTGATTTGAAGCTAAATCATGCGATTTGCTTGGATTTGAAGCTATCTCTTTTGTTTCGTCTGCATTTGAAGCTGTATCACGTATATCGCACGTATCTGATGCTGAATCATTTGTATCGCATGGATTTGAAGATAATCCTTCTACTTCGAATTGATTTGAAGCTAAATCATGTGTTTCGCTTGGATTTGAAGCTATCTCGTTTGTTTCCTCTGCATTTGAAGCTGTATCACTTATATCCCAAGTGTTTGAAGCTAAATCATTTGCTTCGCATGGATTTGAAGTTAAACCTTCTACATCGCATTGATTTGCAGCTAAATCATGTGTTTCGCATGGATTTGAAGCTAAACCTTCTATATCGCATTGATTTGAAGCTAAATCATGTGTTTCGCGTGTATTTGAAGCTAAAAATTCTACATCGCATTGATTTGAAGCTAAATCATGTGTTTCGCTTGGATTTGATGCTATCTAGTTTGTTTCGTCTGCATTTGAAGCTATCTCACCTATATCGCAACTATTTGATGTTAAATCATTTGTGTCGCATGGATTTGAAGCTAAACCTTCTACATAGAATTGATTTAAAGCTTATTCATGTGTTTTTCATGGATTTGAAGCTAACTCGTTTGTTTCCCCTGCATTTGAAACTATATCACATAAATCGCAACTGTCTGAACTTAAATCATTTGTATCGCATAGATTTGAAGCTAATCCTTCTACTTCGAATTGAATTGTAGCTAAATCATGTGCTTCGCATGGATTTGAAGCTAACTCGTTTGTTTCGTCTGCATTTGAAGCTATATCTCTTATATCGCAAGTATCTGAAGCTATATCATTTGTGTCGCATGGATTTGAATCTAAACCTTTTCTATATGGCATTGATTTGAAGCTAAATCATGTGTTTCGCGTGGATTTGATGCTAAACCTTCTTCACCGCATTGATTTGAAGCTAAATCATGTGTTTCGCTTGGATTTGAAGCTATCTCGTTTGTTTCGTCTGCATTTGAAGCTGTATCACTTATATCGCAACTATCTGATGTTAAATCATTTGTTTCGCATGTATTTGAAGCTAAACCTTCTACATACCATTGATTTGAAGATTAATCATGTGTTTCGCTTGGATTTTAAGCTATCTCGTTTGTTTCATCTGCATTTGAAGCTGTATCACTTATATCCCAAGTGTTTGAAGCTAAATCATTTGCTTCGCATGGATTTGAAGTTAAACCTTCTACATCGCATTGATTTGCAGCTAAATCATGTGTTTCGCATGGATTTGAAGCTAAACCTTCTATATCGCATTGATTTGAAGCTAAATCATGTGTTTCGCGTGGATTTGATGCTAAACCTTCTACATCGCATTGATTTGAAGCTAAATCATGTGTTTCGCTTTGGTTTGAAGCCAACTCGTTTGTTTCTTCTGCATTTGAAGCTATATCACTCTTATCCCAAGTGTTTGAAGCTAAATCATATTTTTCGCATGGATTTGAAGCTAAATCTTCTACATCGCATTGATTTAAAGCTAAATCATGTGTATCCATTGGATATGAAGCTAACTCGTTTGATTCGTCTGCATTTGAAGCTATATCACATATATCCCAAGCGTTTGAAAGTAAATCATTTGTTTCGCATGGATTTGAAGCTCACTCGTTTGCTTCGTCTGCATTTGAAGCTATATCACTTATATCCCAAGTGTTTGAAGCTAAATCATTTGTTTCGCATGGATTTGAAGCTAATCCTTCTATATCGCATTGATTTGAAGCTAAATCATGCGATTTGCTTGGATTTGAAGCTATCTCTTTTGTTTCGTCTGCATTTGAAGCTATATCACTTATATCGCATGTATCTGATGCTGAATTATTTGTATCACATGGATTTGAAGATAATCCTTCTATTTCGAATCGATTTGAAGCAAAATCATGTGTTTCGCTTGGATATGAAGCTAACTCGTTTGTTTCGTCTGCATTTGAAGCTATATCTCTTATATCGCAAGTATCTGAAGCTATATCATTTGTGTCGCATGGATTTGAAGCTAAACATTCTATATCGCATTGATTTGAAGCTAAATCTTCTACATCGCATTGATTTAAAGCTAAATCATGTGTATCCATTGGATATGAAGCTAACTCGTTTGATTCGTCTGCATTTGAAGCTATATCACATATATCCCAAGCGTTTGAAAGTAAATCATTTGTTTCGCATGGATTTGAAGCTCACTCGTTTGTTTCGTCTGCATTTGAAGCTGTATCACTTATATCCCAAGTGTTTGAAGCTAAATCATTTGCTTCGCATGGATTTGAAGTTAAACCTTCTTACATCGCATTGATTTGCAGCTAAATCATGTGTTTCGCATGGATTTGAAGCTAAACCTTCTATATCGCATTGATTTGAAGCTAAATCATGTGTTTCGCGTGTATTTGAAGCTAAAAATTCTACATCGCATTGATTTGAAGCTAAATCATGTGTTTCGCTTGGATTTGATGCTATCTAGTTTGTTTCGTCTGCATTTGAAGCTATATCACTTATATCGCAACTATTTGATGTTAAATCATTTGTGTCGCATGGATTTGAAGCTAAACCTTCTACATAGAATTGATTTAAAGCTTATTCATGTGTTTTTCAAGGATTTGGAGCTAATTCGTTTGTTTCCCCTGCATTTGAAGCTATATCACATATATCGCATCTGTCTGAACTTAAATCATTTGTATCGCATAGATTTGAAGCTAATCCTTCTACTTCGAATTGATTTGAAGCTAAATCATGTGCTTCGCATGGATTTGAAGCTTACTCGTTTGTTTCGTCTGCATTTGAAGCTATATCTCTTATATCGCAAGTATCTGAAGCTATATCATTTGTGTCGAATGGATTTGAATCTAAACCTTCTACATGGCATTGATTTGAAGCTAAATCATGTGTTTCGCGTGGATTTGATGCTAAACCTTCTACATCGCATTGATTTGAAGCTAAATCATGTGTTTGGTGTGTATTTGACGCTAAACCTTCTACATCGCATTGATTTGAAGCTAAGTCATGTGTTTCGCTTGGATTTGAAGCTATCTCGCTTTTATCGTCTGCATTTGAAGCTATATCACTTATATCGCAACTATCTCATGTTAAATCATTTGTTTCGCATGGATTTGAAGCTAAATCTTCTATATCGCATTTATTTGCAGCTGAATCATGTGTTTCGTATGGATTTGAAGCTAACTCGTTTGCTTCGTCTGCATTTGAAGCTATATCACTTATATCCCAAGTGTTTGAAGCTAAATCATTTGTTTCGCATGGATTTGAAGCTAAACCTTCTATATCGCATTGATTTGAAGCTAAATCATGTGTTTCGCTTGATTTGAAGCTAACTCGTTTGTTTCGTCTGCACTTGAAGCTATATCACTTATATCGCAACTATCTGATGTTAAATCATTTGTTTCGCATTGATTTGAATCTAACTCGTTTGTTTCGTCTGAATTTGAAGCTATATCACTTATATCCCAATTGTTTGAAGCTAAATCATTTGTTTCGCATGGATTTGATGCTAAA
Organism: Megalopta genalis; assembly: GCF_051020955.1. Classification (NCBI taxonomy): domain Eukaryota; kingdom Metazoa; phylum Arthropoda; class Insecta; order Hymenoptera; family Halictidae; genus Megalopta; species Megalopta genalis. The sequence continues at coordinate 38,601 of NW_027477040.1, read as the reverse complement.
CTTGCAACATACCATTGATTTGAAGCTTAATCACGTGTTTAGTATGGATTTGTAGCTAACTCGTTTGTTTCCCCTGCATCTGAAGTTATATCAATTATATCGCAACTATCTGATGTTAAATCATTTGTTTCGCATGGATTTGAAGCTAAACCTTCTACATCGCATTGATTTAAAGCTAAATCATGTGTTTCGCTTGGATATGAAGCAAACTCGTTGTTTCGTCCGCATTTGAAGCTATATCACTTATATCGCAAGTATCTCAAGCTTATTCATTTGTGTCGCATGGATTTGAAGCTAAACCTTCTACACACCATTGATTTGAAGATTATTCATTTGTTTCGCGTGGATTTGAAGCTAAACCTTCTACATCGCCTTGATTTGAAGCTAGATCATGTGTTTCGCTTGGATATGAAGCTAACTCGTTGTTTCGATCGCATTTGAAGCTATATCACTTATATCGCAACTATCTGAAGCTTATACATTTGTGTCGCATTGGTTTTGAAGCTAAACCTTCTACATACCATTGATTTGAAGATGAATCATGTGTTTTGCATGGATTTGAATTTAACTCGTTTGTTTCTCCTGCATTTGAAGCTATATCACTTATATCGCATGTATCTGATGCTAAATCATTTGTATCGCATAGATTTGAAGCTAATCCTTCTACTTCGAATTGATTTGAAGCTAAATCATGTGCTTCGCTTGGATATGAAGCTAACTCGTTGTTTCGACCGCATTTGAAGCTATATCACTTATATCGCAAGTATCTGAAGCTTATACATTTGTGTCGCATGGATTTGAAGCTAAACCTTCTACATACCATTGATTTGAAGATGAATCATGTGTTTTGCATGGATTTGAATTTAACTCGTTTGTTTCTCCTGCATTTGAAGCTATATCACTTATATCGCATGTATCTGATGCTAAATCATTTGTATCGCATAGATTTGAAGCTAATCCTTCTACTTCGAATTGATTTGAAGCTAAATCATGTGCTTCGCATGGATATGAAGCTAACTCGTTTGTTTCGTCTGCATTTGAAGCTATATCACTTATATCCCAAGTGTTTGAAGCTAAATCATTTGCTTCGCATGGATTTGAAGCTAACCCTTCTATATCGCATTGATTTGAAGCTAAATCATGTGTTTCGCTTGATTTGAAGCCAACTCGTTTGCTTCGTCTGCATTTGAAGCTATATCACTTATATCCCAAGTGTTTGAAGCTAAATCATTTGTTTCGCATGGATTTGTTGCTAAACCTTCTATATCGCATTGATTTGAAGCTAAATCATGTGTTTCGCTTGGTTTGAAGCCAACTCGTTTGTTTCTTCTGCATTTGAAGCTATATCACTCTTATCCCAAGTGTTTGAAGCTAAATCATATTTTTCGCATGGATTTGAATCTAAATCTTCTACATCGCATTGATTTAAAGCTAAATCATGTGTATCCATTGGATATGAAGCTAACTCGTTTGATTCGTCTGCATTTGATGCTATATCACATATACCCCAAGCGTTTGAAAGTAAATCATTTGTTTCGCATGGATTTGAAGCTCACTCGTTTGCTTCGTCTGCATTTGAAGCTATATCACTTATATCCCAAGTGTTTGAAGCTAAATCATTTGTTTCGCATGGATTTGAAGCTAATCCTTCTATATCGCATTGATTTGAAGCTAAATCATGCGATTTGCTTGGATTTGAAGCTATCTCTTTTGTTTCGTCTGCATTTGAAGCTATATCACTTATATCGCATGTATCTGATGCTGAATTATTTGTATCACATGGATTTGAAGATAATCCTTCTATTTCGAATCGATTTGAAGCAAAATCATGTGTTTCGCTTGGATATGAAGCTAACTCGTTTGTTTCGTCTGCATTTGAAGCTATATCTCTTATATCGCAAGTATCTGAAGCTATATCATTTGTGTCGCATGGATTTGAAGCTAAACATTCTATATCGCATTGATTTGAAGCTAAATCTTCTACATCGCATTGATTTAAAGCTAAATCATGTGTATCCATTGGATATGAAGCTAACTCGTTTGATTCGTCTGCATTTGAAGCTATATCACATATATCCCAAGCGTTTGAAAGTAAATCATTTGTTTCGCATGGATTTGAAGCTCACTCGTTTGTTTCGTCTGCATTTGAAGCTGTATCACTTATATCCCAAGTGTTTGAAGCTAAATCATTTGCTTCGCATGGATTTGAAGTTAAACCTTCTTACATCGCATTGATTTGCAGCTAAATCATGTGTTTCGCATGGATTTGAAGCTAAACCTTCTATATCGCATTGATTTGAAGCTAAATCATGTGTTTCGCTTGGTTTGAAGCCAACTCGTTTGTTACTTCTGCATTTGAAGCTACATCACTCTTATCCCAAGTGTTTGAAGCTAAATCATATTTTTCGCATGGATTTGAATCTAAATCTTCTACATCGCATTGATTTAAAGCTAAATCATGTGTATCCATTGGATATGAAGCTAACTCGTTTGATTCGTCTGCATTTGAAGCTATATCACATATACCCCAAGCGTTTGAAAGTAAATCATTTGTTTCGCATGGATTTGAAGCTCACTCGTTTGCTTCGTCTGCATTTGAAGCTATATCACTTATATCCCAAGTGTTTGAAGCTAAATCATTTGTTTCGCATGGATTTGAAGCTAATCCTTCTATATCGCATTGATTTGAAGCTAAATCATGCGATTTGCTTGGATTTGAAGCTATCTCTTTTGTTTCGTCTGCATTTGAAGCTATATCACTTATATCGCATGTATCTGATGCTGAATTATTTGTATCACATGGATTTGAAGATAATCCTTCTATTCCGAATCGATTTGAAGGAAATCATGTGTTTCGCTTGGATATGAAGCTAACTCGTTTGTTTCGTCTGCATTTGAAGCTATATCTCTTATATCGCAAGTATCTGAAGCTATATCATTTGTGTCGCATGGATTTGAAGCTAAACATTCTATATCGCATTGATTTGAAGCTAAATCTTCTACATCGCATTGATTTAAAGCTAAATCATGTGTATCCATTGGATATGAAGCTAACTCGTTTGATTCGTCTGCATTTGAAGCTATATCACATATATCCCAAGCGTTTGAAAGTAAATCATTTGTTTCGCATGGATTTGAAGCTCACTCGTTTGTTTCGTCTGCATTTGAAGCTGTATCACTTATATCCCAAGTGTTTGAAGCTAAATCATTTGCTTCGCATGGATTTGAAGTTAAACCTTCTTACATCGCATTGATTTGCAGCTAAATCATGTGTTTCGCTTGGTTTGAAGCCAACTCGTTTGTTTCTTCTGCATTTGAAGCTATATCACTCTTATCCCAAGTGTTTGAAGCTAAATCATATTTTTCGCATGGATTTGAATCTAAATCTTCTACATCGCATTGATTTAAAGCTAAATCATGTGTATCCATTGGATATGAAGCTAACTCGTTTGATTCGTCTGCATTTGATGCTATATCACATATACCCCAAGCGTTTGAAAGTAAATCATTTGTTTCGCATGGATTTGAAGCTCACTCGTTTGCTTCGTCTGCATTTGAAGCTATATCACTTATATCCCAAGTGTTTGAAGCTAAATCATTTGTTTCGCATGGATTTGAAGCTAATCCTTCTATATCGCATTGATTTGAAGCTAAATCATGCGATTTGCTTGGATTTGAAGCTATCTCTTTTGTTTCGTCTGCATTTGAAGCTATATCACTTATATCGCATGTATCTGATGCTGAATTATTTGTATCACATGGATTTGAAGATAATCCTTCTATTTCGAATCGATTTGAAGCAAAATCATGTGTTTCGCTTGGATATGAAGCTAACTCGTTTGTTTCGTCTGCATTTGAAGCTATATCTCTTATATCGCAAGTATCTGAAGCTATATCATTTGTGTCGCATGGATTTGAAGCTAAACATTCTATATCGCATTGATTTGAAGCTAAATCTTCTACATCGCATTGATTTAAAGCTAAATCATGTGTATCCATTGGATATGAAGCTAACTCGTTTGATTCGTCTGCATTTGAAGCTATATCACATATATCCCAAGCGTTTGAAAGTAAATCATTTGTTTCGCATGGATTTGAAGCTCACTCGTTTGTTTCGTCTGCATTTGAAGCTGTATCACTTATATCCCAAGTGTTTGAAGCTAAATCATTTGCTTCGCATGGATTTGAAGTTAAACCTTCTTACATCGCATTGATTTGCAGCTAAATCATGTGTTTCGCATGGATTTGAAGCTAAACCTTCTATATCGCATTGATTTGAAGCTAAATCATGTGTTTCGCTTGGTTTGAAGCCAACTCGTTTGTTACTTCTGCATTTGAAGCTACATCACTCTTATCCCAAGTGTTTGAAGCTAAATCATATTTTTCGCATGGATTTGAATCTAAATCTTCTACATCGCATTGATTTAAAGCTAAATCATGTGTATCCATTGGATATGAAGCTAACTCGTTTGATTCGTCTGCATTTGAAGCTATATCACATATACCCCAAGCGTTTGAAAGTAAATCATTTGTTTCGCATGGATTTGAAGCTCACTCGTTTGCTTCGTCTGCATTTGAAGCTATATCACTTATATCCCAAGTGTTTGAAGCTAAATCATTTGTTTCGCATGGATTTGAAGCTAATCCTTCTATATCGCATTGATTTGAAGCTAAATCATGCGATTTGCTTGGATTTGAAGCTATCTCTTTTGTTTCGTCTGCATTTGAAGCTATATCACTTATATCGCATGTATCTGATGCTGAATTATTTGTATCACATGGATTTGAAGATAATCCTTCTATTCCGAATCGATTTGAAGGAAATCATGTGTTTCGCTTGGATATGAAGCTAACTCGTTTGTTTCGTCTGCATTTGAAGCTATATCTCTTATATCGCAAGTATCTGAAGCTATATCATTTGTGTCGCATGGATTTGAAGCTAAACATTCTATATCGCATTGATTTGAAGCTAAATCTTCTACATCGCATTGATTTAAAGCTAAATCATGTGTATCCATTGGATATGAAGCTAACTCGTTTGATTCGTCTGCATTTGAAGCTATATCACATATATCCCAAGCGTTTGAAAGTAAATCATTTGTTTCGCATGGATTTGAAGCTCACTCGTTTGTTTCGTCTGCATTTGAAGCTGTATCACTTATATCCCAAGTGTTTGAAGCTAAATCATTTGCTTCGCATGGATTTGAAGTTAAACCTTCTTACATCGCATTGATTTGCAGCTAAATCATGTGTTTCGCATGGATTTGAAGCTAAACCTTCTATATCGCATTGATTTGAAGCTAAATCATGTGTTTCGCGTGTATTTGAAGCTAAAAATTCTACATCGCATTGATTTGAAGCTAAATCATGTGTTTCGCTTGGATTTGATGCTATCTAGTTTGTTTCGTCTGCATTTGAAGCTATATCACTTATATCGCAACTATTTGATGTTAAATCATTTGTGTCGCATGGATTTGAAGCTAAACCTTCTACATAGAATTGATTTAAAGCTTATTCATGTGTTTTTCAAGGATTTGGAGCTAATTCGTTTGTTTCCCCTGCATTTGAAGCTATATCACATATATCGCATCTGTCTGAACTTAAATCATTTGTATCGCATAGATTTGAAGCTAATCCTTCTACTTCGAATTGATTTGAAGCTAAATCATGTGCTTCGCATGGATTTGAAGCTTACTCGTTTGTTTCGTCTGCATTTGAAGCTATATCTCTTATATCGCAAGTATCTGAAGCTATATCATTTGTGTCGCATGGATTTGAATCTAAACCTTCTATATGGCATTGATTTGAAGCTAAATCATGTGTTTCGCGTGGATTTGATGCTAAACCTTCTACATCGCATTGATTTGAAGCTAAATCATGTGTTTCGCTTGGTTTGAAGCCAACTCGTTTGTTTCTTCTGCATTTGAAGCTATATCACTCTTATCCCAAGTGTTTGAAGCTAAATCATATTTTTCGCATGGATTTGAATCTAAATCTTCTACATCGCATTGATTTAAAGCTAAATCATGTGTATCCATTGGATATGAAGCTAACTCGTTTGATTCGTCTGCATTTGAAGCTATATCACATATACCCCAAGCGTTGAAAGTAAATCATTTGTTTCGCATGGATTTGAAACTCACTCGTTTGCTTCGTCTGCATTTGAAGCTATATCACTTATATCCCAAGTGTTTGAAGCTAAATCATTTGTTTCGCATGGATTTGAAGCTCACTCGTTTGTTTCGTCTGCATTTGAAGCTGTATCACTTATATCCCAAGTGTTTGAAGCTAAATCATTTGCTTCGCATGGATTTGAAGTTAAACCTTCTTACATCGCATTGATTTGCAGCTAAATCATGTGTTTCGCATGATTTGAAGCTAAACCTTCTATATCGCATTGATTTGAAGCTAAATCATGTGTTTCGCTTGGTTTGAAGCCAACTCGTTTGTTTCTTCTGCATTTGAAGCTATATCACTCTTATCCCAAGTGTTTGAAGCTAAATCATATTTTTCGCATGGATTTGAATCTAAATCTTCTACATCGCATTGATTTAAAGCTAAATCATGTGTATCCATTGGATATGAAGCTAACTCGTTTGATTCGTCTGCATTTGAAGCTATATCACATATACCCCAAGCGTTTGAAAGTAAATCATTTGTTTCGCATGGATTTGAAGCTCACTCGTTTGCTTCGTCTGCATTTGAAGCTATATCACTTATATCCCAAGTGTTTGAAGCTAAATCATTTGTTTCGCATGGATTTGAAGCTAATCCTTCTATATCGCATTGATTTGAAGCTAAATCATGCGATTTGCTTGGATTTGAAGCTATCTCTTTTGTTTCGTCTGCATTTGAAGCTATATCACTTATATCGCATGTATCTGATGCTGAATTATTTGTATCACATGGATTTGAAGATAATCCTTCTATTTCGAATCGATTTGAAGCAAAATCATGTGTTTCGCTTGGATATGAAGCTAACTCGTTTGTTTCGTCTGCATTTGAAGCTATATCTCTTATATCGCAAGTATCTGAAGCTATATCATTTGTGTCGCATGGATTTGAAGCTAAACATTCTATATCGCATTGATTTGAAGCTAAATCTTCTACATCGCATTGATTTAAAGCTAAATCATGTGTATCCATTGGATATGAAGCTAACTCGTTTGATTCGTCTGCATTTGAAGCTATATCACATATATCCCAAGCGTTTGAAAGTAAATCATTTGTTTCGCATGGATTTGAAGCTCACTCGTTTGTTTCGTCTGCATTTGAAGCTGTATCACTTATATCCCAAGTGTTTGAAGCTAAATCATTTGCTTCGCATGGATTTGAAGTTAAACCTTCTTACATCGCATTGATTTGCAGCTAAATCATGTGTTTCGCATGGATTTGAAGCTAAACCTTCTATATCGCATTGATTTGAAGCTAAATCATGTGTTTCGCGTGTATTTGAAGCTAAAAATTCTACATCGCATTGATTTGAAGCTAAATCACGTGTTTCGCTTGGATTTGATGCTATCTAGTTTGTTTCGTCTGCATTTGAAGCTATATCACTTATATCGCAACTATTTGATGTTAAATCATTTGTGTCGCATGGATTTGAAGCTAAACCTTCTACATAGAATTGATTTAAAGCTTATTCATGTGTTTTTCAAGGATTTGGAGCTAATTCGTTTGTTTCCCCTGCATTTGAAGCTATATCACATATATCGCATCTGTCTGAACTTAAATCATTTGTATCGCATAGATTTGAAGCTAATCCTTCTACTTCGAATTGATTTGAAGCTAAATCATGTGCTTCGCATGGATTTGAAGCTTACTCGTTTGTTTCGTCTGCATTTGAAGCTATATCTCTTATATCGCAAGTATCTGAAGCTATATCATTTGTGTCGCATGGATTTGAATCTAAACCTTCTATATGGCATTGATTTGAAGCTAAATCATGTGTTTCGCGTGGATTTGATGCTAAACCTTCTACATCGCATTGATTTGAAGCTAAATCATGTGTTTGGTGTGTATTTGACGCTAAACCTTCTACATCGCATTGATTTGAAGCTAAGTCATGTGTTTCGCTTGGATTTGAAGCTATCTCGCTTTTATCGTCTGCATTTGAAGCTATATCACTTATATCGCAACTATCTCATGTTAAATCATTTGTTTCGCATGGATTTGAAGCTAAATCTTCTATATCGCATTTATTTGCAGCTGAATCATGTGTTTCGTATGGATTTGAAGCTAACTCGTTTGCTTCGTCTGCATTTGAAGCTATATCACTTATATCCCAAGTGTTTGAAGCTAAATCATTTGTTTCGCATGGATTTGAAGCTAAACCTTCTATATCGCATTGATTTGAAGCTAAATCATGTGTTTCGCTTGATTTGAAGCTAACTCGTTTGTTTCGTCTGCACTTGAAGCTATATCACTTATATCGCAACTATCTGATGTTAAATTATTTGTTTCGCATTGATTTGAATCTAACTCGTTTGTTTCGTCTGAATTTGAAGCTATATCACTTATATCCCAATTGTTTGAAGCTAAATCATTTGTTTCGCATGGATTTGATGCTAAACTTGCAACATACCATTGATTTGAAGCTTAATCACGTGTTTAGTATGGATTTGTAGCTAACTCGTTTGTTTCCCCTGCATCTGAAGTTATATCAATTATATCGCAACTATCTGATGTTAAATCATTTGTTTCGCATGGATTTGAAGCTAAACCTTCTACATCGCATTGATTTAAAGCTAAATCATGTGTTTCGCTTGGATATGAAGCAAACTCGTTGTTTCGTCCGCATTTGAAGCTATATCACTTATATCGCAAGTATCTCAAGCTTATTCATTTGTGTCGCATGGATTTGAAGCTAAACCTTCTACACACCATTGATTTGAAGATTATTCATTTGTTTCGCGTGGATTTGAAGCTAAACCTTCTACATCGCCTTGATTTGAAGCTAGATCATGTGTTTCGCTTGGATATGAAGCTAACTCGTTGTTTCGACCGCATTTGAAGCTATATCACTTATATCGCAACTATCTGAAGCTTATACATTTGTGTCGCATTGGTTTTGAAGCTAAACCTTCTACATACCATTGATTTGAAGATGAATCATGTGTTTTGCATGGATTTGAATTTAACTCGTTTGTTTCTCCTGCATTTGAAGCTATATCACTTATATCGCATGTATCTGATGCTAAATCATTTGTATCGCATAGATTTGAAGCTAATCCTTCTACTTCGAATTGATTTGAAGCTAACTCATGTGCTTCGCTTGGATATGAAGCTAACTCGTTGTTTCGACCGCATTTGAAGCTATATCACTTATATCGCAAGTATCTGAAGCTTATACATTTGTGTCGCATGGATTTGAAGCTAAACCTTCTACATACCATTGATTTGAAGATGAATCATGTGTTTTGCATGGATTTGAATTTAACTCGTTTGTTTCTCCTGCATTTGAAGCTGTATCACTTATATCGCATGTATCTGATGCTAAATCATTTGTATCGCATAGATTTGAAGCTAATCCTTCTACTTCGAATTGATTTGAAGCTAAATCATGTGCTTCGCATGGATATGAAGCTAACTCGTTTGTTTCGTCTGCATTTGAAGCTATATCACTTATATCCCAAGTGTTTGAAGCTAAATCATTTGCTTCGCATGGATTTGAAGCTAACCCTTCTATATCGCATTGATTTGAAGCTAAATCATGTGTTTCGCTTGATTTGAAGCCAACTCGTTTGCTTCGTCTGCATTTGAAGCTATATCACTTATATCCCAAGTGTTTGAAGCTAAATCATTTGTTTCGCATGGATTTGTTGCTAAACCTTCTATATCGCATTGATTTGAAGCTAAATCATGTGTTTCGCTTGGTTTGAAGCCAACTCGTTTGTTTCTTCTGCATTTGAAGCTATATCACTCTTATCCCAAGTGTTTGAAGCTAAATCATATTTTTCGCATGGATTTGAAGCTAAATCTTCTACATCGCATTGATTTAAAGCTAAATCATGTGTATCCATTGGATATGAAGCTAACTCGTTTGATTCGTCTGCATTTGAAGCTATATCACATATATCCCAAGCGTTTGAAAGTAAATCATTTGTTTCGCATGGATTTGAAGCTCACTCGTTTGCTTCGACTGCATTTGAAGCTATATCACTTATATCCCAAGTGTTTGAAGCTAAATCATTTGCTTCGCATGGATTTGAAGCTAACCCTTCTATATCGCATTGATTTGAAGCTAAATCATGTGTTTCGCTTGATTTGAAGCCAACTCGTTTGTTTCTTCTGCATTTGAAGCTATATCACATTTATCCCAAGTGTTTGAAGCTAAATCATTTTTTTCGCATGGATTTGAAGCTAAACCTTCTACATCGCATTGATTTAAAGCTAAATCATGTGTTTCGCTTGGATGTGAAGCAAACTCGTTGTTTCGTCCGCATTTGAAGCTATATCTCTTATATCGCAAGTATCTGAAGCTATATCATTTGTGTCGCATGGATTTGAAGCTAAACCTTCTACACACCATTGATTTGAAGATTATTCATTTGTTTCGCGTGGATTTGAAGCTAAACCTTCTACATCGCCTTGATTTGAAGCTGGATCATGTGTTTCGCTTGGATATGAAGCTAACTCGTTGTTTCGTCCGCATTTGAAGCTATATCACTTATATCGCAAGTATCTGAAGCTTATACATTTGTGTCGCATGGATTTGAAGCTAAACATTCTATATCGCATTGATTTGAAGCTAAATCATGTGTTTTGCGTTGATTTGAAGCTAAACCTTCTACATCGCATTGATTTGAAGCTAAATCATGTGTTTCGCTTGATTTGAAGCTAACTCGTTTGTTTCGTCTGCACTTGAAGCTATATCACTTATATCGCAACTATCTGATGTTAAATCATTTGTTTCGCATTGATTTAAATCTAACTCGTTTGTTTCGTCTGAATTTGAAGCTATATCACTTATATCCCAATTGTTTGAAGCTAAATCATTTGTTTCGCATGGATTTGATGCTAAACTTGCAACATACCATTGATTTGAAGCTTAATCACGTGTTTAGTATGGATTTGTAGCTAACTCGTTTGTTTCCCCTGCATCTGAAGTTATATCAATTATATCGCAACTATCTGATGTTAAATCATTTGTTTCGCATGGATTTGAAGCTAAACCTTCTACATCGCATTGATTTAAAGCTAAATCATGTGTTTCGCTTGGATATGAAGCAAACTCGTTGTTTCGTCCGCATTTGAAGCTATATCACTTATATCGCAAGTATCTCAAGCTTATTCATTTGTGTCGCATGGATTTGAAGCTAAACCTTCTACACACCATTGATTTGAAGATTATTCATTTGTTTCGCGTGGATTTGAAGCTAAACCTTCTACATCGCCTTGATTTGAAGCTAGATCATGTGTTTCGCTTGGATATGAAGCTAACTCGTTGTTTCGACCGCATTTGAAGCTATATCACTTATATCGCAAGTATCTGAAGCTTATACATTTGTGTCGCATGGATTTGAAGCTAAACCTTCTACATACCATTGATTTGAAGATGAATCATGTGTTTTGCATGGATTTGAATTTAACTCGTTTGTTTCTCCTGCATTTGAAGCTATATCACTTATATCGCATGTATCTGATGCTAAATCATTTGTATCGCATAGATTTGAAGCTAATCCTTCTACTTCGAATTGATTTGAAGCTAAATCATGTGCTTCGCATGGATATGAAGCTAACTCGTTTGTTTCGTCTGCATTTGAAGCTATATCACTTATATCCCAAGTGTTTGAAGCTAAATCATTTGCTTCGCATGGATTTGAAGCTAACCCTTCTATATCGCATTGATTTGAAGCTAAATCATGTGTTTCGCTTGATTTGAAGCCAACTCGTTTGCTTCGTCTGCATTTGAAGCTATATCACTTATATCCCAAGTGTTTGAAGCTAAATCATTTGTTTCGCATGGATTTGTTGCTAAACCTTCTATATCGCATTGATTTGAAGCTAAATCATGTGTTTCGCTTGGTTTGAAGCCAACTCGTTTGTTTCTTCTGCATTTGAAGCTATATCACTCTTATCCCAAGTGTTTGAAGCTAAATCATATTTTTCGCATGGATTTGAAGCTACATCTTCTACATCGCATTGATTTAAAGCTAAATCATGTGTATCCATTGGATATGAAGCTAACTCGTTTGATTCGTCTGCATTCGAAGCTATATCACATATATCCCAAGCGTTTGAAAGTAAATCATTTGTTTCGCATGGATTTGAAGCTCACTCGTTTGCTTCGTCTGCATTTGAAGCTATATCACTTATATCCCAAGTGTTTGAAGCTAAATCATTTGTTTCGCATGGATTTGAAGCTAATCCTTCTATATCGCATTGATTTGAAGCTAAATCATGCGATTTGCTTGGATTTGAAGCTATCTCTTTTGTTTCGTCTGCATTTGAAGCTATATCACTTATATCGCATGTATCTGATGCTGAATTATTTGTATCACATGGATTTGAAGATAATCCTTCTATTTCGAATCGATTTGAAGCAAAATCATGTGTTTCGCTTGGATATGAAGCTAACTCGTTTGTTTCGTCTGCATTTGAAGCTATATCTCTTATATCGCAAGTATCTGAAGCTATATCATTTGTGTCGCATGGATTTGAAGCTAAACATTCTATATCGCATGGATTTGAAGCTAAACCTTCTACATCGCATTGATTTAAAGCTAAATCATGTGTTTCGCTTGGATGTGAAGCAAACTCGTTGTTTCGTCCGCATTTGAAGCTATATCACTTATATCGCAAGTATCTCAAGCTTATTCATTTGTGTCGCATGGATTTGAAGCTAAACCTTCTACACACCATTGATTTGAAGATTATTCATTTGTTTCGCGTGGATTTGAAGCTAAACCTTCTACATCGCCTTGATTTGAAGCTGGATCATGTGTTTCGCTTGGATATGAAGCTAACTCGTTGTTTCGACCGCATTTGAAGCTATATCACTTATATCGCAAGTATCTGAAGCTTATACATTTGTGTCGCATTGGTTTTGAAGCTAAACCTTCTACATACCATTGATTTGAAGATGAATCATGTGTTTTGCATGGATTTGAATTTAACTCGTTTGTTTCTCCTGCATTTGAAGCTATATCACTTATATCGCATGTATCTGATGCTAAATCATTTGTATCGCATAGATTTGAAGCTAATCCTTCTACTTCGAATTGATTTGAAGCTAAATCATGTGCTTCGCTTGGATATGAAGCTAACTCGTTGTTTCGACCGCATTTGAAGCTATATCACTTATATCGCAAGTATCTGAAGCTTATACATTTGTGTCGCATGGATTTGAAGCTAAACCTTCTACATGCCATTGATTTGAAGATGAATCATGTGTTTTGCATGGATTTGAATTTAACTCGTTTGTTTCTCCTGCATTTGAAGCTATATCACTTATATCGCATGTATCTGATGCTAAATCATTTGTATCGCATAGATTTGAAGCTAATCCTTCTACTTCGAATTGATTTGAAGCTAAATCATGTGCTTCGCATGGATATGAAGCTAACTCGTTTGTTTCGTCTGCATTTGAAGCTATATCACTTATATCCCAAGTGTTTGAAGCTAAATCATTTGCTTCGCATGGATTTGAAGCTAACCCTTCTATATCGCATTGATTTGAAGCTAAATCATGTATTTCGCTTGATTTGAAGCCAACTCGTTTGCTTCGTCTGCATTTGAAGCTATATCACTTATATCCCAAGTGTTTGAAGCTAAATCATTTGTTTCGCATGGATTTGTTGCTAAACCTTCTATATCGCATTGATTTGAAGCTAAATCATGTGTTTCGCTTGGTTTGAAGCCAACTCGTTTGTTTCTTCTGCATTTGAAGCTATATCACTTATATCGCAACTATCTGATGTTAAATCATTTGTTTCGCATTGATTTGAATCTAACTCGTTTGTTTCGTCTGAATTTGAAGCTATATCACTTATATCCCAATTGTTTGAAGCTAAATCATTTGTTTCGCATGGATTTGATGCTAAACTTGCAACATACCATTGATTTGAAGCTTAGTCACGTGTTTAGTATGGATTTGTAGCTAACTCGTTTGTTTCCCCTGCATCTGAAGTTATATCAATTATATCGCAACTATCTGATGTTAAATCATTTGTTTCGCATGGATTTGAAGCTAAACCTTCTACATCGCATTGATTTAAAGCTAAATCATGTGTTTCGCTTGGATATGAAGCAAACTCGTTGTTTCGTCCGCATTTGAAGCTATATCACTTATATCGCAAGTATCTCAAGCTTATTCATTTGTGTCGCATGGATTTGAAGCTAAACCTTCTACACACCATTGATTTGAAGATTATTCATTTGTTTCGCGTGGATTTGAAGCTAAACCTTCTACATCGCCTTGATTTGAAGCTGGATCATGTGTTTCGCTTGGATTTGAAGCTAACTCGTTGTTTCGACCGCATTTGAAGCTATATCACTTATATCGCAAGTATCTGAAGCTTATACATTTGTGTCGCATGGATTTGAAGCTAAACCTTCTACATACCATTGATTTGAAGATGAATCATGTGTTTTGCATGGATTTGAATTTAACTCGTTTGTTTCTCCTGCATTTGAAGCATTATCACTTATATCGCATGTATCTGATGCTAAATCATTTGTATCGCATAGATTTGAAGCTAATCCTTCTACTTCGAATTGATTTGAAGCTAAATCATGTGCTTCGCATGGATATGAAGCTAACTCGTTTGTTTCGTCTGCATTTGAAGCTATATCTCTTATATCGCAAGTATCTGAAGCTTTATCATTTGTGTCGCATGGATTTGAAGCTAAACCTTCTATATCGCATTGATTTGAAGCTAAATCATGCGTTTGGCGTGTATTTGACGCTAAACCTCCTACATCGCATTGATTTGAAGCTAAGTCATGTGTTTCGCTTGGATTTGAAGCTATCTCGTTTTTTTCGTTTGCATTTGAAGCTATATCACTTATATCGCAACTATCTCATGTTATTTCATTTGTTTCGCATGGATTTGAATCTAACTCGTTTGTTTCGTCTGCATTTGAAGCTATATCACTTATATCCCAAGTGTTTGAAGCTAAATCGTTTGTTTCGCATGGATTTGAAGCTAAAGTTTCTACATAGCATTGATTTGAAGCTTAATCACGTGTTTTGTATGGATTTGTAGCTAACTCGTTTGTTTCCCCTGCATTTGAAGCTATATCACTTATATCGCAACTATCTGATGATAAATCATTTGTTTCGCATGGATTTGAAGCTAAATCTTCTATATCGCATTTATTTGCAGCTGAATCATGTGTTTCGTATGGATTTGAAGCTAACTCGTTTGCTTCGTCTGCATTTGAAGCTGTATCACTTATATCCCAAGTGTTTGAAGCTAAATCATTTGTTTCGCATCGATTTGTTGCTAAACCTTCTATATCGCATTGATTTGAAGCTAAATCATGTTTTTCGCTTGATTTGAAGCCAACTCATTTGTTTCTTCTGCATTTGAAGCTATATCACTTTTATCCCAAGTGTTTGAAGCTAAATCATATTTTTCGCATGGATTTGAAGCTAAATCTTCTACATCGCATTGATTTAAAGCTAAATCATGTGTATCCATTGGATATGAAGCTAACTCGTTTGATTCGTCTGCATTTGAAGCTATATCACATATATCCCAAGCGTTTGAAAGTAAATCATTTGTTTCGCATGGATTTGTAGATAACTCGTTTGTTTCCCCTGCATTTGAAGCTATATCACTTATATCGCAACGATCTGATGATAAATCATTTGTTTCGCATGGATTTGAAGCTAAACCTTCTACATCGTATTGATTTAAAGCTAAATCATGTGTTTCGCTTGGATGTGAAGGTAACTCGTTGTTTCGTCCGCATTTGAAGCTATATCACTTATATCGCAAGTATCTGAAGCTTATTCATTTGTGTCGCATGGATTTAAGCTAAACCTTCTACATACCATTGATTTGAAGATGAATCATGTGTTCTGAATGGATTTGAATTTAACTCGTTTGTTTCTCCTGCATTTGAAGCTTTATCACTTATATCGCATGTATCTGATGCTAAATCATTTGTATCGCATAGATTTGAAGCTAATCCTTCTACTTCGAATTGATTTGAAGCTAAATCATGTGCTTCGCATGGATATGAAGCTAACTCGTTTGTTTCGTCTGCATTTGAAGCTATATCTCTTATATCGCAAGTATCTGAAGCTTTATCATTTGTGTCGCATGGATTTGAAGCTAAACCTTCTATATCGCATTGATTTGAAGCTAAATCATGCGTTTGGCGTGTATTTGACGCTAAACCTTCTACATCGCATTGATTTGAAGCTAAGTCATGTGTTTCGCTTGGATTTGAAGCTATCTCGTTTTTTTCGTCTGCATTTGAAGCTATATCACTTATATCGCAACTATCTCATGTTATTTCATTTGTTTTGCATGGATTTGAATCTAACTCGTTTGTTTCGTCTGCATTTGAAGCTATATCACTTATATCCCAAGTGTTTGAAGCTAAATCGTTTGTTTCGCATGGATTTGAAGCTAAAGTTTCTACATAGCATTGATTTGAAGCTTAATCACGTGTTTTGTATGGATTTGTAGCTAACTCGTTTGTTTCCCCTGCATTTGAAGCTATATCACTTATATCGCAACTATCTGATGATAAATCATTTGTTTCGCATGGATTTGAAGCTAAACCTTCTACATCGTATTGATTTAAAGCTAAATCATGTGTTTCGCTTGGATGTGAAGCTAACTCGTTGTTTCGTCCGCATTTGAAGCTATATCACTTATATCGCAAGTATCTGAAGCTTATTCATTTGTGTCGCATGGATTTAAGCTAAACCTTCTACATACCATTGATTTGAAGATTAATCATGTGTTTTGCATGGATTTGAAGCTAACTCGTTTGTTTCTCCTGCATTTGAAGCTATATCAATTATATCGCAACTATCTGATGTTAAATCATTTGTTTCGCATGGATTTGAAGCTAAATCTTCTATATCGCATTTATTTGCAGCTGAATCATGTGTTTCGTATGGATTTGAAGCTAACTCGTTTGCTTCGTCTGCATTTGAAGCTATATCACTTATATCCCAAGTGTTTGAAGCTAAATCGTTTGTTTCGCATGGATTTGAAGCTAAAGTTTCTACATAGCATTGATTTGAAGCTTAATCACGTGTTTTGTATGGATTTGTAGCTAACTCGTTTGTTTCCCCTGCATTTGAAGCTATATCACTTATATCGCAACTATCTGATGATAAATCATTTGTTTCGCATGGATTTGAAGCTAAACCTTCTACATCGTATTGATTTAAAGCTAAATCATGTGTTTCGCTTGGATGTGAAGCTAACTCGTTGTTTCGTCCGCATTTGAAGCTATATCACTTATATCGCAAGTATCTGAAGCTTATTCATTTGTGTCGCATGGATTTAAGCTAAACCTTCTACATACCATTGATTTGAAGATTAATCATGTGTTTTGCATGGATTTGAAGCTAACTCGTTTGTTTCTCCTGCATTTGAAGCTATATCAATTATATCGCAACTATCTGATGTTAAATCATTTGTTTCGCATGGATTTGAAGCTAAACCTTCTACATCGCAATGATTTAAAGCTAAATCATGTGTTTCGCTTGGATATGAAGCAAACTCGTTGTTTCGTCCGCATTTGAAGCTATATCACTTATATCGCAAGTATCTCAAGCTTATTCATTTGTGTCGCATGGATTTGAAGCTAAACCTTCTACACACCATTGATTTGAAGATTATTCATTTGTTTCGCGTGGATTTGAAGCTAAACCTTCTACATCGCCTTGATTTGAAGCTAGATCATGTGTTTCGCTTGGATATGAAGCTAACTCGTTGTTTCGACCGCATTTGAAGCTATATCACTTATATCGCAAGTATCTGAAGCTTATACATTTGTGTCGCATTGGTTTTGAAGCTAAACCTTCTACATACCACTGATTTGAAGATGAATCATGTGTTTTGCATGGATTTGAATTTAACTCGTTTGTTTCTCCTGCATTTGAAGCTATATCACTTATATCGCATGTATCTGATGCTAAATCATTTGTATCGCATAGATTTGAAGCTAATCCTTCTACTTCGAATTGATTTGAAGCTAAATCATGTGCTTCGCTTGGATATGAAGCTAACTCGTTGTTTCGACCGCATTTGAAGCTATATCACTTATATCGCAAGTATCTGAAGCTTATACATTTGTGTCGCATGGATTTGAAGCTAAACCTTCTACATGCCATTGATTTGAAGATGAATCATGTGTTTTGCATGGATTTGAATTTAACTCGTTTGTTTCTCCTGCATTTGAAGCTATATCACTTATATCGCATGTATCTGATGCTAAATCATTTGTATCGCATAGATTTGAAGCTAATCCTTCTACTTCGAATTGATTTGAAGCTAAATCATGTGCTTCGCATGGATATGAAGCTAACTCGTTTGTTTCGTCTGCATTTGAAGCTATATCACTTATATCCCAAGTGTTTGAAGCTAAATCATTTGCTTCGCATGGATTTGAAGCTAACCCTTCTATATCGCATTGATTTGAAGCTAAATCATGTATTTCGCTTGATTTGAAGCCAACTCGTTTGCTTCGTCTGCATTTGAAGCTATATCACTTATATCCCAAGTGTTTGAAGCTAAATCATTTGTTTCGCATGGATTTGTTGCTAAACCTTCTATATCGCATTGATTTGAAGCTAAATCATGTGTTTCGCTTGGTTTGAAGCCAACTCGTTTGTTTCTTCTGCATTTGAAGCTATATCACTCTTATCCCAAGTGTTTGAAGCTAAATCATATTTTTCGCATGGATTTGAAGCTAAATCTTCTACATCGCATTGATTTAAAGCTAAATCATGTGTATCCATTGGATATGAAGCTAACTCGTTTGATTCGTCTGCATTTGAAGCTATATCACATATATCCCAAGCGTTTGAAAGTAAATCATTTGTTTCGCATGGATTTGAAGCTCACTCGTTTGCTTCGTCTGCATTTGAAGCTATATCACTTATATCCCAAGTTTTTGAAGCTAAATCATTTGTTTCGCATGGATTTGAAGCTAATCCTTCTATATCGCATTGATTTGAATCTAAATCATGCGATTTGCTTGGATTTGAAGCTATCTCTTTTGTTTCGTCTGCATTTGAAGCTATATCACTTATATCGCATGTATCTGATGCTGAATTATTTGTATCACATGGATTTGAAGATAATCCTTCTATTTCGAATCGATTTGAAGCAAAATCATGTGTTTCGCTTGGATATGAAGCTAACTCGTCTGTTTCGTCTGCATTTGAAGCTATATCTCTTATATCGCAAGTATCTGAAGCTATATCATTTGTGTCGCATGGATTTGAAGCTAAACATTCTATATCGCATTGATTTGAAGCTAAATCTTCTACATCGCATTGATTTAAAGCTAAATCATGTGTATCCATTGGATATGAAGCTAACTCGTTTGATTCGTCTGCATTTGAAGCTATATCACATATATCCCAAGCGTTTGAAAGTAAATCATTTGTTTCGCATGGATTTGAAGCTTACTCGTTTGTTTCGTCTGCATTTGAAGCTGTATCACTTATATCCCAAGTGTTTGAAGCTAAATCATTTGCTTCGCATGGATTTGAAGTTAAACCTTCTTACATCGCATTGATTTGCAGCTAAATCATGTGTTTCGCATGGATTTGAAGCTAAACCTTCTATATCGCATTGATTTGAAGCTAAATCATGTGTTTCGCGTGTATTTGAAGCTAAAAATTCTACATCGCATTGATTTGAAGCTAAATCATGTGTTTCGCTTGATTTGAAGCTAACTCGTTTGTTTCGTCTGCACTTGAAGCTATATCACTTATATCGCAACTATCTGATGTTAAATCATTTGTTTCGCATTGATTTAAATCTAACTCGTTTGTTTCGTCTGAATTTGAAGCTATATCACTTATATCCCAATTGTTTGAAGCTAAATCATTTGTGTCGCATGGATTTGAAGCTAAACCTTCTACATAGAATTGATTTAAAGCTTATTCATGTGTTTTTCAAGGATTTGGAGCTAATTCGTTTGTTTCCCCTGCATTTGAAGCTATATCACATATATCGCATCTGTCTGAACTTAAATCATTTGTATCGCATAGATTTGAAGCTAATCCTTCTACTTCGAATTGATTTGAAGCTAAATCATGTGCTTCGCATGGATTTGAAGCTTACTCGTTTGTTTCGTCTGCATTTGAAGCTATATCTCTTATATCGCAAGTATCTGAAGCTATATCATTTGTGTCGCATGGATTTGAAGCTAAACCTTCTACACACCATTGATTTGAAGCTAAATCATGCGTTTGGCGTGTATTTGACGCTAAACCTTCTACATCGCATTGATTTGAAGCTAAGTCATGTGTTTCGCTTGGATTTGAAGCTATCTCGTTTTTTTCGTCTGCATTTGAAGCTATATCACTTATATCGCAACTATCTCATGTTATTTCATTTGTTTTGCATGGATTTGAATCTAACTCGTTTGTTTCGTCTGCATTTGAAGCTATATCACTTATATCCCAAGTGTTTGAAGCTAAATCGTTTGTTTCGCATGGATTTGAAGCTAAAGTTTCTACATAGCATTGATTTGAAGCTTAATCACGTGTTTTGTATGGATTTGTAGCTAACTCGTTTGTTTCCCCTGCATTTGAAGCTATATCACTTATATCGCAACTATCTGATGATAAATCATTTGTTTCGCATGGATTTGAAGCTAAACCTTCTACATCGTATTGATTTAAAGCTAAATCATGTGTTTCGCTTGGATGTGAAGCTAACTCGTTGTTTCGTCCGCATTTGAAGCTATATCACTTATATCGCAAGTATCTGAAGCTTATTCATTTGTGTCGCATGGATTTAAGCTAAACCTTCTACATACCATTGATTTGAAGATTAATCATGTGTTTTGCATGGATTTGAAGCTAACTCGTTTGTTTCTCCTGCATTTGAAGCTATATCAATTATATCGCAACTATCTGATGTTAAATCATTTGTTTCGCATGGATTTGAAGCTAAATCTTCTATATCGCATTTATTTGCAGCTGAATCATGTGTTTCGTATGGATTTGAAGCTAACTCGTTTGCTTCGTCTGCATTTGAAGCTGTATCACTTATATCCCAAGTGTTTGAAGCTAAATCATTTGTTTCGCATGGATTTGTTGCTAAACCTTCTATATCGCATTGATTTGAAGCTAAATCATGTTTTTCGCTTGATTTGAAGCCAACTCATTTGTTTCTTCTGCATTTGAAGCTATATCACTTTTATCCCAAGTGTTTGAAGCTAAATCATATTTTTCGCATGGATTTGAAGCTAAATCTTCTACATCGCATTGATTTAAAGCTAAATCATGTGTATCCATTGGATATGAAGCTAACTCGTTTGATTCGTCTGCATTTGAAGCTATATCACATATATCCCAAGCGTTTGAAAGTAAATCATTTGTTTCGCATGGATTTGAAGCTCACTCGTTTGCTTCGTCTGCATTTGAAGCTATATCACTTATATCCCAAGTGTTTGAAGCTAAATCATTTGTTTCGCATGGATTTGAAGCTAATCCTTCTACATCGCATTGATTTGAAGCTAAATCATGTGTTTCGCTTGGATTTGAAGCTATCTCGTTTGTTTCGTCTGCATTTGAAGCTGTATCACTTATATCCCAAGTGTTTGAAGCTAAATCATTTGCTTCGCATGGATTTGAATTTAAACCTTCTATATCGCATTGATTTGAAGCTAAATCATGTGTTTGGTGTGTATTTGACGCTAAACCTTCTACATCGCATTGATTTGAAGCTAAGTCATGTGTTTCGCTTGGATTTGAAGCTATCTCGTTTTTTTCGTCTGCATTTGAAGCTATATCACTTATATCGCAAGTATCTGAAGCTATATCATTTGTGTCGCATGGATTTGAAGCTAAACATTCTATATCGCATTGATTTGAAGCTAAATCATGTGTTTCGCGTGGATTTGAAGCTCACTCGTTTGCTTCGTCTTCATTTGAAGCTATATCACTTATATCCCACGTGTTTGAAGCTAAATCATTTGTTTCGCATGGATTTGAAGCTAATCCTTCTATATCGCATTGATTTGAAGCTAAATCATGCGATTTGCTTGGATTTGAAGCTATCTCTTTTGTTTCGTCTGCATTTGAAGCTGTATCACTTATATCGCATGTATCTGATGCTGAATCATTTGTATCGCATGGATTTGAAGATAATCCTTCTACTTCGAATTGATTTGAAGCTAAATCATGTGTTTCGCTTGGATTTGAAGCTATCTCGTTTGTTTCCGCTGCATTTGAAGCTGTATCACTTATATCCCAAGTGTTTGAAGCTAAATCATTTGCTTCGCATGGATTTGAAGTTAAACCTTCTACATCGCATTGATTTGCAGCTAAATCATGTGTTTCGCATGGATTTGAAGCTAAACCTTCTATATCGCATTGATTTGAAGCTAAATCATGTGTTTCGCGTGTATTTGAAGCTAAAAATTCTACATCGCATTGATTTGAAGCTAAATCATGTGTTTCGCTTGGATTTGATGCTATCTAGTTTGTTTCGTCTGCATTTGAAGCTATCTCACCTATATCGCAACTATTTGATGTTAAATCATTTGTGTCGCATGGATTTGAAGCTAAACCTTCTACATCGCATTGTTATGAAGCTAAATCATGTATTTCGCTTGGATTTGAAGCAATCTCTTTTGTTACGTCTGCATTTTACGCTATATCACTTATATCGCATGTATCTGATGATGAATCATTTGTATCGCATGGATTTGAAACTAATCCTTCTACTTCGAATTGATTTGAAGCTAAATCATGTGCTTCGCATGGATTTGAAGCTCACTCGTTTGTTTCGTCTGCATTTGAAGCTATATCTCTTATATCGCGAGTATCTGAAGCTATATCATTTGTGTCGCATGGATTTGAATCTAAACCTTTTCTATATGGCATTGATTTGAAGCTAAATCATGTGTTTCGCGTGGATTTGATGCTAAACCTTCTACATCGCATTGATTTGAAGCTAAATCATGTGTTTCGCTTGGATTTGAAGCTATCTCGTTTGTTTCGTCTGCATTTGAAGCTGTATCACTTATATCCCAAGTGTTTGAAGCTAAATCATTTGCTTCGCATGGATTTGAATTTAAACCTTCTATATCGCATTGATTTGAAGCTAAATCATGTGTTTGGTGTGTATTTGACGCTAAACCTTCTACATACCATTGATTTGAAGATTAATCATGTGTTTCGCTTGGATGTGAAGCTAACTCGTTGTTTCGTCCGCATTTGAAGCTATATCACTTATACCGCAAGTATCTGAAGCTTATTCATTTGTGTCGCATGGATTTGAAGCTAAACCTTCTACATACCATTGATTTGAAGATTAATCATGTGCTTCGCTTGGATTTTAAGCTATCTCGTTTCTTTCGTCTGCATTTGAAGCTGTATCACTTATATCCCAAGTGTTTGAAGCTAAATCATTTGCTTCGCATGGATTTGAAGTTAAACATTCTACATCGCATTGATTTGCAGCTAAATCATGTGTTTCGCATGGATTTGAAGCTAAACCTTCTATATCGCATTGATTTGAAGCTAAATCATGTGTTTCGCATGTATTTGAAGCAAAAAATTCTACATCGCATTGATTTGAAGCTAAATCATGTGTTTCGCTTGGATTTCATGCTATCTAGTTTGTTTCGTCTGCATTTGAAGCTATATCACTTATATCGCAACTATTTGATGTTAAATCATTTGTGTCGCATGGATTTGAAGCTAAACCTTCTACATAGAATTGATTTAAAGCTTATTCATGTGTTTTTCAAGGATTTGAAGCTAACTCGTTTGTTTCCCCTGCATTTGAAGCTATATCACATATATCGCATCCGTTTGAACTTAAATCATTTGTATCGCATAGATTTGAAGCTATTCCTTCTACTTCGAATTGATTTGAAGCTAAATCATGTGCTTCGCATGGATTTGAAGCTAACTCGTTTGTTTCGTCTGCATTTGAAGCTATATCTCTTATATCGCAAGTATCTGAAGCTATATCATTTGTGTCGCATGGATTTGAATCTAAACCTTCTATATGGCATTGATTTGAAGCTAAATCATGTGTTTCGCGTGGATTTGATGCTAAACCTTCTACATCGCATTGATTTAAAGCTAAATCATGTGTTTCGCTTGGATTTGAAGCTATCTCGTTTGTTTCGTCTGCATTTGAAGCTGTATCACTTATATCCCAAGTGTTTGAAGCTAAATCATTTGCTTCGCATGGATTTGAAGTTAAACCTTCTATATCGCATTGATTTGAAGCTAAATCATGTGTTTGGTGTGTATTTGACGCTAAACCTTCTACATCGCATTGATTTGAAGCTAAGTCATGTGTTTCGCTTGGATTTGAAGCTATCTCGCTTTTTTCGTCTGCATATGAAGCTATATCACTTATATCGCAACTATCTAGTTAAATCATTTGTTTCGCATGGATTTGAAGCTAAATCTTCTATATCGCATTTATTTGCAGCTGAATCTTGTGTTTCGTATGGATTTGAAGCTAACTCGTTTGCTTCGTCTGCATTTGAAGCTATATCACTTATATCCCAAGTGTTTGAAGCTAAATCATTTGTTTCGCATGGATTTGAAGCTAACCCTTCTATATCGCATTGATTTGAAGCTAAATCATGTGTTTCGCTTGATTTGAAGCCAACTCGTTTGTTTCTTCTGCATTTGAAGCTATATCATTTTTATCCCAAGTGTTTGAAGCTAAATCATTTTTTTCGCATGGATTTGAAGCTAAACCTTCTACATCGCATTGATTTAAAGCTAAATCATGTGTTTCGCTTGGATATGAAGCAAACTCGTTGTTTCGTCCGCATTTGAAGCTATATCACTTATATCGCAAGTATCTGAAGCTTATACATTTGTGTCGCATGGATTTGAAGCTAAACCTTCTACATACCATTGATTTGAAGATGAATCATGTGTTTTGCATGGATTTGAAGGTAACTCGTTTGTTTCTCCTGCATTTGAAGCTATATCACTTATATCGCATGTTTCTGATGCTAAATCATTTGTATCGCATAGATTTGAAGCTAATCCTTCTACTTCGAATTGATTTGAAGCTAAATCATGTGCTTCGCATGGATATAAAGCTAACTCGTTTGTTTCGTCTGCATTTGAAGCTATATATCTTATATCGCAAGTATCTGAAGCTATATCATTTGTGTCGCTTGGATTTGAAGCTAAACCTTCTACATCGCATTGATTTGAAGCTAAGTCATGTGTTTCGCTTGGATTTGTAGCTATCTCTTTTGTTTCGTCTGCATTTGAAGCTATATCACTTATATCGCGTGTATCTGATGCAGAATTATTTGTATTGCATGGATTTGAAGATAATCCTTCTACTTCGAATTGATTTGAAGCTAAATCATGTGTTTCGCTTGGATATGAAGCTAACTCGTTTGTTTCGTCTCCATTTGAAGCTATATCTCTTATATCGCAAGTATCTGAAGCTATATCGTTTGTGTCGCATGGATTTGAAGCTAAACATACTATATCGCATTGATTTGAAGCTAAATCATGTGTTTTGCGTGGATTTGAAGCTAAACCTTCTACATCGCATTGATTTGAAGCTAAATCATGTGTTTCGCTTGATTTGAAGCTAACTCGTTTGTTTCGTCTGCACTTAAAGCTATATCACTTATATCGCAACTATCTGATGTTAAATCATTTGTTTCGCATTGATTTGAATCTAACTCGTTTGTTTCGTCTGAATTTGAAGCTATATCACTTATATCCCAAGTGTTTGAAGCTAAATCATTTGTTTCGCATGGATTTGAAGCTAAACCTTCTACATTGCATTGATTTAAAGCTAAATCATGTGTTTCGCTTGGATATGAAGCAAACTCGTTGTTTCGTCCGCATTTGAAGCAATATCACTTATATCGCAAGTATCTCAAGCTTATTCATTTGTGTCGCATGGATTTGAAGCTAAACCTTCTACACACCATTGATTTGAAGATTATTCATTTGTTTCGCGTGGATTTGAAGCTAAACCTTCTACATCGCATTGATTTGAAGCTGGATCATGTGTTTCGCTTGGATATGAAGCTAACTCGTTGTTTCGTCCGCATTTGAAGCTATATCACTTATATCGCAAGTATCTGAAGCTTATACATTTGTGTCGCATGGATTTGAAGCTAAACCTTCTACATACCATTGATTTGAAGCTAAATCGTGTGCTTCGCATGGATATGAAGCTAACTCGTTTGTTTCGTCTGCATTTGAAGCTATATCACTTATATCGCATGTATCTGATGCTGAATTATTTGTATCACATGGATTTGAAGATAATCCTTCTATTTCGAATTGATTTGAAGCAAAATCATGTGTTTCGCTTGGATATGAAGCTAACTCGTTTGTTTCGTCTGCATTTGAAGCTATATCTCTTATATCGCAAGTATCTGAAGCTATATCATTTGTGTCGCATGGATTTGAAGCTAGACATTCTATATCGCATTTATTTGCAGCTGAATCATGTGTTTCGTATGGATTTGAAGCTAACTCGTTTGCTTCGTCTGCATTTGAAGCTGTATCACTTATATCCCAAGTGTTTGAAGCTAAATCATTTGTTTCGCATGGATTTGTTGCTAAACCTTCTATATCGCATTGATTTGAAGCTAAATCATGTTTTTCGCTTGATTTGAAGCCAACTCATTTGTTTCTTCTGCATTTGAAGCTATATCACTTTTATCCCAAGTGTTTGAAGCTAAATCATATTTTTCGCATGGATTTGAAGCTAAATCTTCTACATCGCATTGATTTAAAGCTAAATCATGTGTATCCATTGGATATGAAGCTAACTCGTTTGATTCGTCTGCATTTGAAGCTATATCACATATATCCCAAGCGTTTGAAAGTAAATCATTTGTTTCGCATGGATTTGAAGCTCACTCGTTTGCTTCGTCTGCATTTGAAGCTATATCACTTATATCCCAAGTGTTTGACTCTAAATAATTTGTTTCGCATGGATTTGAAGCAAATCCTTCTATATCGCATTGATTTGAAGCTAAATCATGCGATTTGCTTGGATTTGAAGCTATCTCTTTTGTTTCGTCTGCATTTGAAGCTATATCACTTATATCGCATGTGTCTGCTGCTGAATTATTTGTATCACATGGATTTGAAGATAATCCTTCTATTTCGAATCGATTTGAAGCAAAATCATGTGTTTCCCTTGGATATGAAGCTAACTCGTTTGTTTCGTCTGCATTTGAAGCTATATCTCTTATATCGCAAGTATCTGAAGCTATATCATTTGTGTCGCATGGATTTGAAGCTAAACATTCTATATCGCATTGATTTGAAGCTAAATCATGTGTTTCGCGTGGATTTGAAGCTCACTCGTTTGCTTCGTCTTCATTTGAAGCTATATCACTTATATCCCACGTGTTTGAAGCTAAATCATTTGTTTCGCATGGATTTGAAGCTAATCCTTCTATATCGCATTGATTTGAAGCTAAATCATGCGATTTGCTTGGATTTGAAGCTATCTCTTTTGTTTCATCTGCATTTGAAGCTGTATCACTTATATCGCATGTATCTGATGCTGAATCATTTGTATCGCATGGATTTGAAGATAATCCTTCTACTTCGAATTGATTTGAAGCTAAATCATGTGTTTCGCTTGGATTTGAAGCTATCTCGTTTGTTTCCTCTGCATTTGAAGCTGTATCACTTATATCCCAAGTGTTTGAAGCTAAATCATTTGCTTCGCATGGATTTGAAGTTAAACCTTCTACATCGCATTGATTTGCAGCTAAATCATGTGTTTCGCATGGATTTGAAGCTAAACCTTCTATATCGCATTGATTTGAAGCTAAATCATGTGTTTCGCGTGTATTTGAAGCTAAAAATTCTACATCGCATTGATTTGAAGCTAAATCATGTGTTTCGCTTGGATTTGATGCTATCTAGTTTGTTTCGTCTGCATTTGAAGCTATCTCACCTATATCGCAACTATTTGATGTTAAATCATTTGTGTCGCATAGATTTGAAGCTAAACCTTCTACATCGCATTGTTATGAAGCTAAATCATGTATTTCGCTTGGATTTGAAGCAATCTCTTTTGTTACGTCTGCATTTTACGCTATATCACTTATATCGCATGTATCTGATGATGAATCATTTGTATCGCATGGATTTGAAACTAATCCTTCTACTTCGAATTGATTTGAAGCTAAATCATGTGCTTCGCATGGATTTGAAGCTCACTCGTTTGTTTCGTCTGCATTTGAAGCTATATCTCTTATATCGCGAGTATCTGAAGCTATATCATTTGTGTCGCATGGATTTGAATATAAACCTTTTCTATATGGCATTGATTTGAAGCTAAATCATGTGTTTCGCGTGGATTTGATGCTAAACCTTCTACATCGCATTGATTTGAAGCTAAATCATGTGTTTCGCTTGGATTTGAAGCTATCTCGTTTGTTTCGTCTGCATTTGAAGCTGTATCACTTATATCCCAAGTGTTTGAAGCTAAATCATTTGCTTCGCATGGATTTGAATTTAAACCTTCTATATCGCATTGATTTGAAGCTAAATCATGTGTTTGGTGTGTATTTGACGCTAAACCTTCTACATCGCATTGATTTGAAGCTAAGTCATGTGTTTCGCTTGGATTTGAAGCTATCTCGTTTTTTTCGTCTGCATTTGAAGCTATATCACTTATATCGCAACTATCTGATGTTAAATCATTTGTTTCGCATGGATTTGAAGCTAAACCTTCTACATACCATTGATTTGAAGATTAATCATGTGTTTCGCTTGGATGTGAAGCTAACTCGTTGTTTCGTCCGCATTTGAAGCTATATCACTTATACCGCAAGTATCTGAAGCTTATTCATTTGTGTCGCATGGATTTGAAGCTAAACCTTCTACATACCATTGATTTGAAGATTAATCATGTGCTTCGCTTGGATTTTAAGCTATCTCGTTTGTTTCGTCTGCATTTGAAGCTGTATCACTTATATCCCAAGTGTTTGAAGCTAAATCATTTGCTTCGCATGGATTTGAAGTTAAACATTCTACATCGCATTGATTTGCAGCTAAATCATGTGTTTCGCATGGATTTGAAGCTAAACCTTCTATATCGCATTGATTTGAAGCTAAATCATGTGTTTCGCATGTATTTGAAGCAAAAAATTCTACATCGCATTGATTTGAAGCTAAATCATGTGTTTCGCTTGGATTTGATGCTATCTAGTTTGTTTCGTCTGCATTTGAAGCTATATCACTTATATCGCAACTATTTGATGTTAAATCATTTGTGTCGCATGGATTTGAAGCTAAACCTTCTACATACAATTGATTTAAAGCTTATTCATGTGTTTTTCAAGGATTTGAAGCTAACTCGTTTGTTTCCCCTGCATTTGAAGCTATATCACATATATCGCATCCGTTTGAACTTAAATCATTTGTATCGCATAGATTTGAAGCTATTCCTTCTACTTCGAATTGATTTGAAGCTAAATCATGTGCTTCGCATGGAATTGAAGCTAACTCGTTTGTTTCGTCTGCATTTGAAGCTAAATCTCTTATATCGCAAGTATCTGAAGCTATATCATTTGTGTCGCATGGATTTGAATCTAAACCTTCTATATGGCATTGATTTGAAGCTAAATCATGTGTTTCGCTTGGATTTGAAGCTAAACCTTCTATATCGCATTGATTTGAAGCTAAATCATGAGTTTCGCTTGATTTGAAGCCAACTCGTTTGTTTCTTCTGCATTTGAAGCTATATCACATTTATCCCAAGTGTTTGAAGCTAAATCATTTTTTTCGCATGGATTTGAAGCTAAACCTTCTACATCGCATTGATTTAAAGCTAAATCATGTGTTTCGCTTGGATATGAAGCAAACTCGTTGTTTCGTCCGCATTTGAAGCTATATCACTTATATCGCAAGTATCTCAAGCTTATTCATTTGTGTCGCATGGATTTGCAGCTAAACCTTCTACACACCATTGATTTGAAGATTATTCATTTGTTTCGCGTGGATTTGAAGCTAAACCTTCTACATCGCCTTGATTTGAAGCTGGATCATGTGTTTCGCTTGGATATGAAGCTAACTCGTTGTTTCGTCCGCATTTGAAGCTATATCACTTATATCGCAAGTATCTGAAGCTTATACATTTGTGTCGCATGGATTTGAAGCTAAACATTCTATATCGCATTGATTTGAAGCTAAATCATGTGTTTTGCGTTGATTTGAAGCTAAACCTTCTACATCGCATTGATTTGAAGCTAAATCATGTGTTTCGCTTGATTTGAAGCTAACTCGTTTGTTTCGTCTGAATTTGAAGCTATATCACTTACATCCCAAGTGTTTGAAGCTAAATCATTTGTTGCGCATGGATTTGAAGCTAAACCTTCTACATCGCATTGATTTAAAGCTAAATCATGTGTTTCGCTTGGATATGAACCAAACTCGTTGTTTCGTCCGCATTTGAAGCTATATCACTTATATCGCAAGTATCTGAAGCTTATACATTTGTGTCGCATGGATTTGAAGCTAAACCTTCTACATACCATTGATTTGAAGCTAAATCATGTGCTTCGCATAGATATGAAGCTAACTCGTTTGTTTCGTCTGCATTTGAAGCTATATCTCTTATATCGCAAGTATCTGAAGCTTTATCATTTGTGTCGCATGGATTTGAAGCTAAACCTTCTATATCGCATTGATTTGAAGCTAAATCATGCGTTTGGCGTGTATTTGACGCTAAACCTTCTACATCGCATTGATTTGAAGCTAAGTCATGTGTTTCGCTTGGATTTGAAGCTATCTCGTTTTTTTCGTCTGCATTTGAATCTATATCACTTATATCGCAACTATCTCATGTTATTTCATTTGTTTCGCATGGATTTGAATCTAACTCGTTTGTTTCGTCTGCATTTGAAGCTATATCACTTATATCCCAAGTGTTTGAAGCTAAATCGTTTGTTTCGCATGGATTTGAAGCTGAAGTTTCTACATAGCATTGATTTGAAGCTTAATCACGTGTTTTGTATGGATTTGTAGCTAACTCGTTTGTTTCCCCTGCATTTGAAGCTATATCACTTATATCGCAACTATCTGATGATAAATCATTTGTTTCGCATGGATTTGAAGCTAAACCTTCTACATCGTATTGATTTAAAGCTAAATCATGTGTTTCGCTTGGATGTGAAGCTAACTCGTTGTTTCGTCCGCATTTGAAGCTATATCACTTATATCGCAAGTATCTGAAGTTTATTCATTTGTGTCGCATGGATTTAAGCTAAACCTTCTACATACCATTGATTTGAAGATTAATCATGTGTTTTGCATGGATTTGAAGCTGACTCGTTTGTTTCTCCTGCATTTGAAGCTATATCAATTATATCGCAACTATATGATGTTAAATCATTTGTTTCGCATGGATTTGAAGCTAACTCGTTTGCTTCGTCTGCATTTGAAGCTGTATCACTTATATCCCAAGTGTTTGAAGGTAAATCATTTGTTTCGCATGGATTTGTTGCTAAACCTTCTGTATCGCATTGATTTGAAGCTAAATCATGTTTTTCGCTTGATTTGAAGCCAACTCATTTGTTTCTTCTGCATTTGAAGCTGTATCACTTTTATCCCAAGTGTTTGAAGCTAAATCATATTTTTCGCATGGATTTGAAGCTAAATCTTCTACATCGCATTGATTTAAAGCTAAATCATGTGTATCCATTTGATATGAAGCTAACTCGTTTGATACGTCTGCATTTGAAGCTATATCACATATATCCCAAGCGTTTGAAAGTAAATCATTTGTTTCGCATGGATTTGAAGCTCACTCGTTTGCTTCGTCTGCATTTGAAGCTATATCACTTATATCCCAAGTGTTTGAAGCTAAATCATTTGTTTCGCATGGATTTGAAGCTAATCCTTCTATATCGCATTGATTTGAAGCTAAATCATGCGATTTGCTTGGATTTGAAGCTATCTCTTTTGTTTCGTCTGCATTTGAAGCTATATCACTTATATCGCATGTATCTGATGCTGAATTATTTGTATCACATGGATTTGAAGATAATCCTTCTATTTCGAATCGATTTGAAGCAAAATCATGTGTTTCCCTTGGATATGAAGCTAACTCGTTTGTTTCGTCTGCATTTGAAGCTATATCTCTTATATCGCAAGTATCTGAAGCTATATCATTTGTGTCGCATGGATTTGAAGCTAAACATTCTATATCGCATTGATTTGAAGCTAAATCATGTGTTTCGCGTGGATTTGAAGCTCACTCGTTTGCTTCGTCTTCATTTGAAGGTATATCACTTATATCGCACGTGTTTGAAGCTAAATCATTTGTTTCGCATGGATTTGAAGCTAATCCTTCTATATCGCATTGATTTGAAGCTAAATCATGCGATTTGCTTGGATTTGAAGCTATCTCTTTTGTTTCGTCTGCATTTGCAGCTGTATCACTTATATCGCATGTATCTGATGCTGAATCATTTGTATCGCATGGATTTGAAGATAATCCTTCTACTTCGAATTGATTTGAAGCTAAATCATGTGTTTCGCTTGGATTTGAAGCTATCTCGTTTGTTTCCTCTGCATTTGAAGCTGTATCACTTATATCCCAAGTGTTTGAAGCTAAATCATTTGCTTCGCATGGATTTGAAGTTAAACCTTCTACATCGCATTGATTTGCAGCTAAATCATGTGTTTCGCATGGATTTGAAGCTAAACCTTCTATATCGCATTGATTTGAAGCTAAATCATGTGTTTCGCGTGTATTTGAACCTAAAAATTCTACATCGCATTGATTTGAAGCTAAATCATGTGTTTCGCTTGGATTTGATGCTATCTAGTTTGTTTCGTCTGCATTTGAAGCTATCTCACCTAAATCGCAACTATTTGATGTTAAATCATTTGTGTCGCATGGATTTGAAGCTAAACCTTCTACATCGTATTGTTATGAAGCTAAATCATGTATTTCGCTTGGATTTGAAGCAATCTCTTTTGTTACGTCTGCATTTTACGCTATATCACTTATATCGCATGTATCTGATGATGAATCATTTGTATCGCATGGATTTGAAACTAATCCTTCTACTTCGAATTGATTTGAAGCTAAATCATGTGCTTCGCATGGATTTGAAGCTCACTCGTTTGTTTCGTCTGCATTTGAAGCTATATCTCTTATATCGCAAGTATCTGAAGCTATATCATTTGTGTCGCATGGATTTGAATCTAAACCTTTTCTATATGGCATTGATTTGAAGCTAAATCGTGTGTTTCGCGTGGATTTGATGCTAAACCTTCTACATCGCATTGATTTGAAGCTAAATCATGTGTTTCGCTTGGATTTGAAGCTATATCGTTTGTTTCGTCTGCATTTGAAGCTGTATCACTTATATCCCAAGTGTTTGAAGCTAAATCATTTGCTTCGCATGGATTTGAAGTTAAACCTTCTATATCGCATTGATTTGAAGCTAAATCATGTGTTTGGTGTGTATTTGACGCTAAACCTTCTACATCGCATTGATTTGAAGCTAAGTCATGTGTTTCGCTTGGATTTGAAGCTATCTCGTTTTTTTCGTCTGCATTTGAAGCTATATCACTTATATCGCAACTATCTGATGTTAAATCATTTGTTTCGCATGGATTTGAAGCTAAACCTTCTACATACCATTGATTTGAAGATTAATCATGTGTTTCGCTTGGATGTGAAGCTAACTCGTTGTTTCGTCCGCATTTGAAGCTATATCACTTATACCGCAAGTATCTGAAGCTTATTCATTTGTGTCGCATGGATTTGAAGCTAAACCTTCTACATACCATTGATTTGAAGATTAATCATGTGCTTCGCTTGGATTTTAAGCTATCTCGTTTGTTTCGTCTGCATTTGAAGCTGTATCACTTATATCCCAAGTGTTTGAAGCTAAATCATTTGCTTCGCATGGATTTGAAGTTAAACATTCTACATCGCATTGATTTGCAGCTAAATCATGTGTTTCGCATGGATTTGAAGCTAAACCTTCTATATCGCATTGATTTGAAGCTAAATCATGTGTTTCGCATGTATTTGAAGCAAAAAATTCTACATCGCATTGATTTGAAGCTAAATCATGTGTTTCGCTTGGATTTGATGCTATCTAGTTTGTTTCGTCTGCATTTGAAGCTATATCACTTATATCGCAACTATTTGATGTTAAATCATTTGTGTCGCATGGATTTGAAGCTAAACCTTCTACATACAATTGATTTAAAGCTTATTCATGTGTTTTTCAAGGAATTGAAGCTAACTCGTTTGTTTCCCCTGCATTTGAAGCTATATCACATATATCGCATCCGTTTGAACTTAAATCATTTGTATCGCATAGATTTGAAGCTATTCCTTCTACTTCGAATTGATTTGAAGCTAAATCATGTGCTTCGCATGGAATTGAAGCTAACTCGTTTGTTTCGTCTGCATTTGAAGCTAAATCTCTTATATCGCAAGTATCTGAAGCTATATCATTTGTGTCGCATGGATTTGAATCTAAACCTTCTATATGGCATTGATTTGAAGCTAAATCATGTGTTTCGCTTGGATTTGAAGCTAAACCTTCTATATCGCATTGATTTGAAGCTAAATCATGAGTTTCGCTTGATTTGAAGCCAACTCGTTTGTTTCTTCTGCATTTGAAGCTATATCACATTTATCCCAAGTGTTTGAAGCTAAATCATTTTTTTCGCATGGATTTGAAGCTAAACCTTCTACATCGCATTGATTTAAAGCTAAATCATGTGTTTCGCTTGGATATGAAGCAAACTCGTTGTTTCGTCCGCATTTGAAGCTATATCACTTATATCGCAAGTATCTCAAGCTTATTCATTTGTGTCGCATGGATTTGCAGCTAAACCTTCTACACACCATTGATTTGAAGATTATTCATTTGTTTCGCGTGGATTTGAAGCTAAACCTTCTACATCGCCTTGATTTGAAGCTGGATCATGTGTTTCGCTTGGATATGAAGCTAACTCGTTGTTTCGTCCGCATTTGAAGCTATATCACTTATATCGCAAGTATCTGAAGCTTATACATTTGTGTCGCATGGATTTGAAGCTAAACATTCTATATCGCATTGATTTGTAGCTAAATCATGTGTTTTGCGTTGATTTGAAGCTAAACCTTCTACATCGCATTGATTTGAAGCTAAATCATGTGTTTCGCTTGATTTGAAGCTAACTCGTTTGTTTCGTCTGAATTTGAAGCTATATCACTTACATCCCAAGTGTTTGAAGCTAAATCATTTGTTGCGCATGGATTTGAAGCTAAACCTTCTACATCGCATTGATTTAAAGCTAAATCATGTGTTTCGCTTGGATATGAACCAAACTCGTTGTTTCGTCCGCATTTGAAGCTATATCACTTATATCGCAAGTATCTGAAGCTTATACATTTGTGTCGCATGGATTTGAAGCTAAACCTTCTACATACCATTGATTTGAAGCTAAATCATGTGCTTCGCATAGATATGAAGCTAACTCGTTTGTTTCGTCTGCATTTGAAGCTATATCTCTTATATCGCAAGTATCTGAAGCTTTATCATTTGTGTCGCATGGATTTGAAGCTAAACCTTCTATATCGCATTGATTTGAAGCTAAATCATGCGTTTGGCGTGTATTTGACGCTAAACCTTCTACATCGCATTGATTTGAAGCTAAGTCATGTGTTTCGCTTGGATTTGAAGCTATCTCGTTTTTTTCGTCTGCATTTGAATCTATATCACTTATATCGCAACTATCTCATGTTATTTCATTTGTTTCGCATGGATTTGAATCTAACTCGTTTGTTTCGTCTGCATTTGAAGCTATATCACTTATATCCCAAGTGTTTGAAGCTAAATCGTTTGTTTCGCATGGATTTGAAGCTAAAGTTTCTACATAGCATTGATTTGAAGCTTAATCACGTGTTTTGTATGGATTTGTAGCTAACTCGTTTGTTTCCCCTGCATTTGAAGCTATATCACTTATATCGCAACTATCTGATGATAAATCATTTGTTTCGCATGGATTTGAAGCTAAACCTTCTACATCGTATTGATTTAAAGCTAAATCATGTGTTTCGCTTGGATGTGAAGCTAACTCGTTGTTTCGTCCGCATTTGAAGCTATATCACTTATATCGCAAGTATCTGAAGTTTATTCATTTGTGTCGCATGGATTTAAGCTAAACCTTCTACATACCATTGATTTGAAGATTAATCATGTGTTTTGCATGGATTTGAAGCTGACTCGTTTGTTTCTCCTGCATTTGAAGCTATATCAATTATATCGCAACTATATGATGTTAAATCATTTGTTTCGCATGGATTTGAAGCTAACTCGTTTGCTTCGTCTGCATTTGAAGCTGTATCACTTATATCCCAAGTGTTTGAAGGTAAATCATTTGTTTCGCATGGATTTGTTGCTAAACCTTCTATATCGCATTGATTTGAAGCTAAATCATGTTTTTCGCTTGATTTGAAGCCAACTCATTTGTTTCTTCTGCATTTGAAGCTGTATCACTTTTATCCCAAGTGTTTGAAGCTAAATCATATTTTTCGCATGGATTTGAAGCTAAATCTTCTACATCGCATTGATTTAAAGCTAAATCATGTGTATCCATTTGATATGAAGCTAACTCGTTTGATACGTCTGCATTTGAAGCTATATCACATATATCCCAAGCGTTTGAAAGTAAATCATTTGTTTCGCATGGATTTGAAGCTCACTCGTTTGCTTCGTCTGCATTTGAAGCTATATCACTTATATCCCAAGTGTTTGAAGCTAAATCATTTGTTTCGCATGGATTTGAAGCTAATCCTTCTATATCGCATTGATTTGAAGCTAAATCATGCGATTTGCTTGGATTTGAAGCTATCTCTTTTGTTTCGTCTGCATTTGAAGCTATATCACTTATATCGCATGTATCTGATGCTGAATTATTTGTATCACATGGATTTGAAGATAATCCTTCTATTTCGAATCGATTTGAAGCAAAATCATGTGTTTCCCTTGGATATGAAGCTAACTCGTTTGTTTCGTCTGCATTTGAAGCTATATCTCTTATATCGCAAGTATCTGAAGCTATATCATTTGTGTCGCATGGATTTGAAGCTAAACATTCTATATCGCATTGATTTGAAGCTAAATCATGTGTTTCGCGTGGATTTGAAGCTCACTCGTTTGCTTCGTCTTCATTTGAAGGTATATCACTTATATCGCACGTGTTTGAAGCTAAATCATTTGTTTCGCATGGATTTGAAGCTAATCCTTCTATATCGCATTGATTTGAAGCTAAATCATGCGATTTGCTTGGATTTGAAGCTATCTCTTTTGTTTCGTCTGCATTTGCAGCTGTATCACTTATATCGCATGTATCTGATGCTGAATCATTTGTATCGCATGGATTTGAAGATAATCCTTCTACTTCGAATTGATTTGAAGCTAAATCATGTGTTTCGCTTGGATTTGAAGCTATCTCGTTTGTTTCCTCTGCATTTGAAGCTGTATCACTTATATCCCAAGTGTTTGAAGCTAAATCATTTGCTTCGCATGGATTTGAAGTTAAACCTTCTACATCGCATTGATTTGCAGCTAAATCATGTGTTTCGCATGGATTTGAAGCTAAACCTTCTATATCGCATTGATTTGAAGCTAAATCATGTGTTTCGCGTGTATTTGAACCTAAAAATTCTACATCGCATTGATTTGAAGCTAAATCATGTGTTTCGCTTGGATTTGATGCTATCTAGTTTGTTTCGTCTGCATTTGAAGCTATCTCACCTAAATCGCAACTATTTGATGTTAAATCATTTGTGTCGCATGGATTTGAAGCTAAACCTTCTACATCGTATTGTTATGAAGCTAAATCATGTATTTCGCTTGGATTTGAAGCAATCTCTTTTGTTACGTCTGCATTTTACGCTATATCACTTATATCGCATGTATCTGATGATGAATCATTTGTATCGCATGGATTTGAAACTAATCCTTCTACTTCGAATTGATTTGAAGCTAAATCATGTGCTTCGCATGGATTTGAAGCTCACTCGTTTGTTTCGTCTGCATTTGAAGCTATATCTCTTATATCGCAAGTATCTGAAGCTATATCATTTGTGTCGCATGGATTTGAATCTAAACCTTTTCTATATGGCATTGATTTGAAGCTAAATCGTGTGTTTCGCGTGGATTTGATGCTAAACCTTCTACATCGCATTGATTTGAAGCTAAATCATGTGTTTCGCTTGGATTTGAAGCTATATCGTTTGTTTCGTCTGCATTTGAAGCTGTATCACTTATATCCCAAGTGTTTGAAGCTAAATCATTTGCTTCGCATGGATTTGAAGTTAAACCTTCTATATCGCATTGATTTGAAGCTAAATCATGTGTTTGGTGTGTATTTGACGCTAAACCTTCTACATCGCATTGATTTGAAGCTAAGTCATGTGTTTCGCTTGGATT